>NC_056725.1:343012310-343317310 GCF_019279795.1 Protopterus annectens
ATATAGCTATATGGATAAGTATATGTACATATATTTCCACCATATGTCATGGACATGAAGTGCAACCCAACCCCAGCCCCCATGATCCCAATGTCGTAGTTGAAGGGGATGTCAGGTATGTATAGCAGGTATACCAGTAGACTATTGCTACAGTCACTGGGATTGTCTTCACAGACATGGTGTGTTTGGGAAGTCACATCTGTTTATAATATGTGTGCCATTGGCTACTGACAGACATCCCAAGGACATCATTGTACAGTACTGCTGCTAGCACTTAATGCCGCTGTGGACTGCACCAGAGATATTGGCCAATATATGTGGAAAGTCTGACACACTCTGTGCAGTCCAGAGGTATACACATAATCCCTTAGTGCTAAACATGTGTACCTTGCCTGACAATATGGATGTAGACAGCCATGTAGATGGGTATAACACATAACGACTGGTATATATTTGCCACCATAGGTTATGCATTCACACACCCCTGTCTGGCCTGACACATAATGACTGCTGGTACAGGGGTGCCATAGCCACATACTACCCACTAGATATTGACATACATCTGCACAGCATCCCACTGCTCTGTCTGGCATACATGACTGTTAAGGGAGGCCTGGCTGCGGTAAATCAGGCAAGTATCTACACATAACATCTCACTGGGTAAGTACACTAAGCTGCTAGGCATGTAACAATGCTCTTTGCAGGCTGCAGGCAGACTGGCTCAAAACTGGCCTACATCTCCTAAGGGGGAGAGCACATGTACCTGCATATAAAGCAGGCTTAACAGGCATGTCACAGCACAGGGTAAGATTAACCTGTGTGAAAGTGCATAACCACAACCAATGTGAACACAGCCACAGCCACATATGGTTAGCTAGCATGATATTACAGTATATGGACTATCTGTTCTACACCATCCTCATATGTGCCACTCACAGACTGATCCTACATATACTGGCCTGCTACACAGTTTAGTCTGATGGCTGACTGTGGTATGGGACACTTGTGTGTATGGCCCTACAAACATGTACGCCAATACAGTACCATACAGTGGAGCAGCATGTAACATCAGATAGGAGGGGAACTAGAACAATGACATCTACCACAGTCTGTACACAGGCTAAGGTACATATTAAAAATACACACACTGTCGACATTCACCATAGGTAAACAAATCTCAGTACTGTACAAACATCCACAGAATGTCCAGGTAATGTCATGAAATGTAACTCCTACTGTACATAACATGTGTAGCAGTCAGATATATCACTGGCTTGTTATCAGATATGATGACACTAATTATGGTGCACAGCACATATGCACCACTTCATGCATGACATATGTACAAAGGTTGACAGAAGTGTGGCTGGAAGCACATATACATGGCCAATATTGACATGTTGCTGTGATAGCCACATACATTTGCTGTTGTAACATGGTTTGTTGCAACATATGTCCTATGAGGGATATGACGTCAGTGACTATGACAGCTTTCACCATCTACAGACTACAATCCTCACACTACCTTCTGCATGAAACCAAAGACACAACACTTCCCAGTCTGCAGATGACCCTGCAGATGGGGATTCCTCATAAACATGGAACTGACATGGCAGGTATTGATGAATGTATGACAGCCATATCCACACAAACACTGTTAAACCAACATTACTCCAAATGCAGTATAACAGCACTTACAGTCTGTAGTCAGGTCAGGCACATCCCCTCTTGTTTGTTGCCATCTTTTCACAGTGTATGTTGTTACAGGTAAACCCCAGTCCATCTGAGGTTTGCCACATGACAGATCTAGTTCCTGCTCACATTGGATGAAAAGGGCCAACACTACTATGATGTTCCTAGATATTGGAGTGTGTTTCCATGCAATTGGCTATGGGAATGTTACCACAGCTGTTTCACATGCAATCAGCTAGGGGAGGATTGCAATTCATGCAGAGGCCATCAGCTGATCATGAGCATCACTTAAAATACACATGCTGCTGCCTAAGCAAAGCAGGTGTAGGTCTCCTCATCCACCAGTGGGGGAGTGGGAGAGGCAGACAGAGGCAAAGACATGCCAGGGAGGGGTGGGAGAGTAAAACTGAAGCATGTTTGTGTCACACACCTACCAGCACAGGGTATCAAACCCCTAACAACTATGTAGTGTTATCACAGTTTGATGCAGTTATTGGATGCACCACATGGGTACCTGTTGTGGAGCACTCAGAACATGTATGTGATGGTGAGTGACATCTGCAATAGGGATACAGTAGCTATATGGTAGGTGATGTACACATGCCTGTCCACATGAACAGGTGCCAGCGTCAACACAGCCACGCTCTCACAAGGACACACATACATTGACACACTTGGCAGGGCCAGGAGTACAACTAATTCATAATGGATTGCCACATCACATCACTGTGCAGGTATCACATGCACCACACAGGTCATAGGGGGGTTGTATGGGCAAAGGGTATGGGGAGATGTCTGACATCAGACAGCATGCTGCAGTATGCCCATGGGGGTTGTAGGGAGTGTGGATGTGAACATACGCAGCACACAACACACACACAAACACACAGGGTGCCAGTACTGACATGCATGGGTGCATGTCTGCATAGGTGTGTGGTGTTTGACTGTGCCAAACAGCTGTACAAGGCTAGGCAATGGGTGTACCTTGGCATCAGGCCACATGACGATGGTCTGCATTGTGGCTCAGGGATGTAGTGTCTGCATTTGCCCACACAGTGGGTATTGTATTCCCCATCCAGTCACCTGGGTGACTATTGTGTGTGGCCAATGCTGTGCATCGCTTACCATGTATGTGTTCCTTAGTCCATGACATGGATGTTGTCTGGAATGTGCACACCTCGCACATGCATGTACAGTGACATGTGGAACTGTACCTGGGGTGTCTGGCCCATATTGTGAACATAGAGTGTCCTCAGATGTGCCAGTCCTGCTCACCTGTGGCGGGGACTTTTAATGGCCAGCAGGTTTACCCTGCACCTACATTGAGTGCATGCTAACAGCATTCCCTGGTGTCACTGGCATCTGTCCATACAGGGTATGTTGTCAGGCATGGTATGTCCATTGTGGGTCACATGTGATGACACCACAGGTGGTGCAGGTGTCCTTTGGGGAACATGGGGGAGGTGCACTGTCTGCACGTATGTGCATATTGGACAGAGTGACATGCCCTCTGTAGCCCACTGCTGTCACTCCATAATTACTATCAGTGGCCAATATGCAGTGTACTATGCACATATTGGCTTTTGCCTAGGCATGTGTGTGTGTATGAGACATGGGTTGAGAGTGTGCTCTGGGTAATACTAGGGTTGCTAACTGTGATTGCCTGGCCTTGATGTCACATGTATGGGTATGGCTTTGCACCCCCAGCCTCTCAGCCATTTCACATCTGTTATCCCTGTATGGTGGACATTGTGATATATAGTAGGGCCACCATATAGAAAACATGCAAAACCCGCTCTACATTGGCCACAGGTGTCACACAGTCACAACCACCTCTACACAGGATACAAGTTACAAACACACACACTTGTCATGTCGGGGAGTAGAACCTCTACCTAACTAGTTTATTACACTACAGCACTACGCAGTTATAGTATGCGTCACGGACATTACTGGAGTACTCCTTCTCCAAAAGTGTATTTCACAATGACTGACAGCAGTACCCAGTTACAGGATGCACTACGGAGATTACTGGGCTGCAGCTTTCCCAGAGGTGTATTTCTAGGTGGGTGACATCAGCAGCCTTGCCAAAGGTGGGTATATGAAATGTAAGGGTTGTGAGTACCCTAAAATGCATTGCTCTCTACACAGTCAAACATGCACACAAGCACATACAGTTGTCAGGTCTAGGGTTAGAACTCCCACCTAATTCCTTTATCACACTATAGCCATACACAGTTACAGGACGTGCTATGGAGATTACTAGCCTACAACTGTCCCAGAGGTATATTTCTAGGTGGGTGACATCAGCAGCCTTGCCAAAGGTGGGTATATGAATTGTAAGGAGTGTGAGTAGCCTAAAAGGTGTTGCTCTCTACACAGTCAGAGACAGACACATGCACACTCACAGTTGCCAGGTCTGGGGTTAAAACTTCTACCTAACTAGTTTATCACACTAGTACGCAGTTATGGGATGCACTATGGAGATTACTCGGCTACAGCCTTCCCAGAGGTGTATTTCTAGGTGGGTGACATCAGAAGCCTTGACAAAGTTGGGTATATGAATTGTAAGGGGTGTGAGTACCCTAAAAAGCATTGCTCTTTACACAGTCAGACATGCACACAAACTTGGCAGGTCTGGGGTTAGAACTCCCACCTAAATCCTTTATCACACTACAGCCATACACAGTTATATGACATGCTACAGAGATTACTGGGCTACAAGCTTCCCAGAAGTGTATTTCTAAGTGGGTGACATCAGTAGCCTTGCCAGAGTTTGGTACATGAATTGTAAGTGCTCTCTACACAGTCAGACATGCACACAAACATACACAGTTGACAGGTCTGGGGTTAGAATTCCCACCTAACATCTTTATCATACTATAGCCATACACAGTTACAGGATGTACTACAGAGATTACTGGCCTGCAACTTCCCAGAGGTGTATTTCTAGGTGGGTGACATCAGCAGCCTTGCCAAAGGTAGGTATATGACTTGTAAGGAGTGTGCATAGCCTAAAAGGGATTGTTCTCTATGCAGTCAGAGATACACACCAACACACAGTTACCAGGTCAGGGAATAGAACTCTTACCTAACTAGTTTATCACACTACAGCAGTACACAGTTATGGGATGTGCTACGGAGATGACTGGGCTATAGCCTTCCCAGAGGTGTATTTGTAGGTGAATGACATCAGCAGCCTTGCCAAAGTTGGGTATATGAATTGTAAGGGGTGTGAGTACCCTAAAAAGCATTGCTCTCTATACACTCAGACATGCACACAAACAGTTGGCAGGTCTGAGATTAGAACTCCCACCTAACTCCCTTATCACACTATAGCTGCATGCAGTTACAGGGCATGCTATGGAGATTACTGGGATGCAACCTTCCCAGATGTGTATTTCTAGGTGGGTGACATCAGCACGTGAAAGAAAACAAAAGCTGGATAAACGCCTGGCATACACCTCAAGCGAAAAAAATGAAAAGACCAACATTAAGTAATATGGATTATTACATAAAATGTGTCTGTTATATGTATATTAGTCTATGTCATAGTTCTATATGTGTTTTCATTGGTTGAACCATATTTTAAATACCAATGTTTTAACTGTTTTTATGAGTCTGAAGAAGCGATCAGCTGACTTAGATCATGGCTTACTCTTGTTTAATAAAGTGGTGTGAAACTGCAAGTGAACTGTTTCCTACCTTGACTACTACATCTCAGTTACAACTTTTGGTTTTATAAAGGGCACTACTGTGAAGCTGCAAGTTATTTATTTCCTGATGTGGATTATTCCATTTTTATCTTCAGCTGTGGTCTAACCATTGGTCTTTTCATTTTTTTGGGTGACATCAGCAGCCTTGCCAAAGCTGGGTATATGAATTGTAAGGGGTGTGAGTGCCCTAAAATGCATCGCTCTCTACACAGTCAGACATGAACACAAACGCACATAGTTGGCAGGTCTGGGGTTAGAATTCCCACCTAATTCCTTTGTCATACTATAGCCATATGCAGTTACAGGATGTGCTACAGAGATTACTGGCCTACAGCCCTCCCAGAAGTTTATTTCTAGGTGGGTGACTTCAGCAACCTTGCCAAAGGTGGGTATATGAATTGTAAGGAGTGTGAGTAGCCTAAAAAGAAATTCCTCTCTACACATTCAGAGACAGACAGACACGCACACAAACAGAATCACACATGCATAGTTGGCAAGTCTGGGGTTTGACCTCCTACTTAACTATTTGATCACACTACAGCAGTACACAGTTACAGGATGCACTACAGAGATTACTGGGCTACAATCTTCCCAGAGGTGTATTTCTAGGTGGGTTACATCAGCAGCTTTGCCAAAGGTTGGTATATGAATTGTAAGGAGCCTAAAAGGAATTGTTCTTTACACAGTCAAACATGCACACAAACACTGACACACACTCACAGTTGCCAGGTCTTGGGTTAGAACTCCTACCTAACTAGTTTATCACACTACAACAGTATGCAGTTATGGGACACGTCACAGAGATTAGTGGGTGACAGTTCTCCCAAAGGTGTATTTCACATTGGATGACCTCAGCAGGCTTGTCATAGTAGTGCTATGGGGTGGGCAGTGTGTGCATGGGCCATAACCCATTCATCTAGGGGTGACACGCCACATGCGGCCATACATGAGGTCAAATGGTACATGTATACAGCTGCTAATGACCTCTTCCTTGTACAGTCATGTTGCATAGCTGGCACATGCACCACATAGTCTGTGGTGCTGACAGGTACTGGTCACTAGTATCTGCAGTGAATGACATCTGCACCTCATGTGTTTGGGGCCCTTTGGCTGTGTGCTGGGTGGGACAGGTCTGGATGGCTCCTTGTCACGGTCACCATCTTCCACACATCTATGTCCATCTACCTTTAGCTTATTATAGTGTGTTGTCCTTACATGGGATCCGTACAGATCCCCGAATGCACTTTCCACCGAAGCAGAAATCACGGAGCATACTTAACCGAAAGTGCTGTTCACCAAAGCAGCACTTTTGGATAAGTATGCTCATTTTGCCGGTCATACTACAGTGCAGATAAGGGAAAATTCCCTTTTCCCCACTGCAGTGTGACCTCAGAATGAGAATATTAAAGTGGGGGTGTGTGGGAGGCACAGCCCTCCCACATGGGGGTGTGCAAGGGGGCTTGCCCCCCTGCATAGAAGTAGGTTTAATGTTGTGTTTTTTTTTAAACATACTTTACCATAAGTGCTTTTTCGGTGAAAGCGCTTTCAGTAAAGTATGTTCTGTGATAATGGATTCGGACTTTTGACCTTTCGATCAAAAGTCCTAGATCCCCTTACATATATGTCTGTATTCCTATCCACTGTGTGTGCAAGGCATGAGTGGTGCATACTGACAAGTGTCTGCACGAACAATTGCAACTGCCAGATATGTCTGGTCCACTGGTGTTTGTAGACATGGCCTTCATGTGTTTAAGTGTGTGAGCATGACCAGTATGACCTTTCAGTATGTTGTTGACTGACATTGCCTTCATTTCTCTAAGTTTGTGAGCATGCCCAGTAAGACCATCTCTACTGTATGTGTGGATCAAGTCCAGGTGGTTTGTACTGCAGTGCTGACCTTTGTCTTGTACACCAACAGGTAGCATGTTGTGTCTGCAGGGTATCCATCGATCATTTGGCATTGACTGTTGCTACATGTTTGCATACCGGGGGGGGGGCACCTGACTATTTCTATGTTTCTACACAGGATTGGGGGGGGGCACACCTGACTGTTACTATATTTCTATGTAGGATGGGGGGGGCACACCGGACACTTGTACACATTTGCTAGGACTGTACTGGTACGTCAAGTACTCCATTTCAGTCTGTAGTCTTACCTATCGTGCTGGCTAGGACATACCAATGTACTACAGTTCTTATCTTTTGATTACCTACATATTAGTTTCTGACTTCCTAGCCTTCACAACTAACTTCCCACTACCTGGCCTGCTGTAGTCTGTCTGTGTAGGCCTGGGGGGTGGTTACCCATAGCCCTCATTCAGAGGCCATAGTACAGTATTTGTTTGTGTTTGTCTACACCTGTTCTGCTGGCTGTGACTGTTGTTGGGTATGTGACCCCCCCCTCCTGACTGGCATGTGTGAGTCCCTTATCTTGTGGGTGTCCCAGTATTGAGGGTGATGCTGCAAGGCTGCTTATGTCAGATGCACATAGTACACTCCATACGCATGGTTAGGTAAAGGTAGTGTAATGTTTGGCATCCCTTTTACTGTATGTGAGAGTCAGAGAGAGGTGCTATTCCCTGGGTCCCTCCTGTGTCAGAGTATGTGCTCTGCATTGCCTCTTTGCCAGGGCCAGGACATACTGGGCACGCCTCCTTCTGCCTACTGGGGCAGGCTCAGCTTGTTCCTCCTCCGAGTCATTCTGTGCCTGTGCAGGCCTTTGCAATGGTGGGGGGCTGTGTGGCCCTGCCCCATGCTGTTCCTGCTGCAGCTGTTTTCACAGAATCATATTGTGTAGCATGGCACATACAAGGATGATTTGGGTACATGTAGTTGGTGAGTACTGCAAGGCTCTACTGGATCCAGGCACCAGAACCATGACTTGAGCATCCCAAACACATGCTCTATTATGATTCTTGTTTGTGCGTGTGCCTCATTATGGTGTTCTTGTTCAGGTGTCTGTAGGTTTCTGATGGGTGTCATCAGCCATGGCTACAGTGCTATCCAGCATCCCCCACTAGCTGACCATGTGGGATGTCCCCATTGGCAAATTTCTGGTACAGCTGCATCAGATGCCAGATGTGAGAATCGTGATAGCTTCCAGGGCAGCCAGCACACATGTTCAGTATTATGCCCTGGGCATCACACATGACCTGGCAGTTGATGGAGGGGAAGCCCTTGCGGTTGAAGCAGACCCTACCCTGCTCACTGAGTGGTGCTTTGATGCATATGTGCATGCAGTCTATTGCACCCACTACCTCAGGGTATTCTGCTATTTGGTGGAAGAGACGCATATTGCTGGCAATGCCTCATGGGTGATGGGGAAATATACGTGCTCACCGACATGTGCTGACATGGCATCCAGGAACTGGTGGAGTACCCTGGATGCTGATGCCTGTGAAATCCCCATCATATCCCCAGTTGGCCTTTGGAAGGTACCTGTAGCTAGTATTCTTAGGCCTACACATACCTTGGTGTCCACTGTGATGGTTTCTCCTCTGTTAGTTCTGTATGTAGCCCTAGGTAGGTTACCCTGGGTCTGTCAACTCTTCTCCATCTTCTCACTATGGGTTGGTCAACAGCATTCACATCACCACCACCCTCAGCCTCCTCCACAAGTTGTATGATAGCTATTGCAGCCCCTAACATTTTGCTGCTGTGAGTGTTAAAAGTTCCCCACTTGTTTACACCGGTGGTGTAGAGTGTGGGAAAAACCAGAGGGGTAGGTGTTTGCATAGTTTATAGTAGTGTTCTGGGCTGGGCTGGTCTGCTGCCTGTGTAATTGGCTGGTTCCGATATGTTTCACTTGGCAGCTAACCTAGTACCCCTTGATTACCTTCCTACTGCTGTTTTGCCTTCCCGCTGCTCTTCTGTTTCAGCCCAGGGGTGCGCCGTGCAATCGGAGTACTCAAATGTGCACACTGCTGCTATTTCCTGGTTTAACTTCCTTTTTCTTCCTACAAATCCTGGTGTGTGGCGGGCACACCCGCTTACACTTTGTCAAAAGTGCTAGGCAGGTTTAGACACACCCTCTAGCTTAGCTGTGCTACACTAGGAGCAAACCCAAGCCACAGGGCTCCAATCCACTGACAGTATGCCTGACACACCCACCCATGGTGTCACCTACCTCCTAGTCTTGCATTCAACTATTCATACTCTTACACTGTTGGGACCTGCCTCACATGCTGGAGAAGAATGGGATTCACTATCCTTCCCCTCATTTGCATAGGATTGCCTGCTAATGCATAGTTACACATGTCACACTGTGCCTCCCCCTTTAGCAACCACTATTCACTGGCCAGGTTGTCTTTTGCCTTCCACTGACTTGCATGGCAGAATACTGATTTTAGTTGGAATGCTTGTTTTAGGTTTATTTTCCTATTTTCCCACTGATCCCGTTTGCGCGCCACTGCCCTAGGTTTAAACAGCCATGATCGGTGGTAATAAAATAAAAGTTGTATTTTTTACATTTTGCATTGTTTGCAAAGCCAATGGCCTTATACTTGGCCATTGGCATGCTTCCTCAATGATATGCAGCCTTTATTTGGAGCTGTCATGTCTCCGTTTTGGATTTTGCAGAACTGTACTAGGTTACTAACCGAGTACATTTCTGCAAATTACGCTAGTCCTGCATGGCCTGATTCCAGCTTCCTGGATAGCAGAGTTACCTCATTTGCACGTTTTTCACCTGCAAATGGGGTAAGTTGCATACGGGGGCTGGGAACGTGCAGGACTAGTACAAGAGCGCTCGTGTACATCAAACGAGCATGTACGTGGATCGCTCGGCTGCCATATTGCCAACATTACCTCTTACATTAATGATGCACGCCGTGCAAGCTTTTGAGAATCTGGGGGATATTTTGTTAATTTATTTTGTAATTTTTTTTCTATTTCTGGAGTTTCCCAATGTTACAAGGAGGAGGGCATATTAAAGTTTATGGATGGTTTTAGCAATGAGTTTCCTAATTTCTCCAGTGAGACAGTTAGTGAAGTAAAAAGCAAGGTTGAATCAGTTAAGGACTTTCGAAGCAGAACTGTTAATATGAGAATCAAAAACTATGGCCAAGTTGAACACCTAGGCATTCACAGGATTCAGGCTGGAATGCAGGTTTGAGATGTTTTTTTCTTTTTTTTTTTTTTTAGAATTTGCAAAAAGTAAACATCTAGATATTTTAGTTTGTACTACAGTCACTCAAATAATGGAAATAAGAAGTGTAGGAAAATAGTTCAATTGTTTCTTTTAAAAAGAAATAGGTATGATATTCACACATTTGAAAAGACATGATCAACTCCTGTATAATTATCAATCCCACAGCAAGTACATTATGCTCATATGAAGGATTTGCTGTTGCTGATTGGTGGGTGAGCAAAGAAACTCCTGCTTGCTCACTGATTAACAGAAAGTTAGGTGTCAGTTTACTAATGGTATTAGCAACCAGGAAATGTTACTGCAGAAAAAAACCTGACACATAGCAACTAACTACTTACCCTCAAAGCGGCCTAACAGTCATGTCGACAACACTGATGTCTTGATACACATGCATTTACATGCATGTGAAAAGAGACGCTAAAGTGTCTAACGCAACAAGAAAGAGCCTGTAAGTCTATGACCCTTAGTAATCCTTGCTGTAACAACAACTCTCTACTGCTAGTTAGGAGTACAGCAGACCAGGCTGCCTCCACCAACATGGATGAGTCAGTGTTGACCATTGACTTCCATCCTTCCCAGCAAGCTCTTCCACTATATGGGTCAATTAGTGATCCAAGGTCATCAGGGTCAATATGAGGATTTTATACATTTTAGGAGTTTTGAAAAACAATCCCACTTATGGCAAAAGTGTAAAACACCTAAAGATAAGCTTTAAGTATATATGAAGCTATGGAAAGGATCATCATGGACCTCATAAATAAAGATATTGGGGACCTACAGACACTGGATCCTACCCAGTTTGGCTTTGTTAAGGGCAGATCCAGCCTCTTAAACCTGGTTGATTTCTTTGAAACAGTCACCAAGGCCATTGACGAGGGGAAGGTGGTCCACACAGCCTACCTGGACCTCACAAAAGCCTTCTGTACAATACCCCACTCGGGCATTATAGATAAGCTCACCAGCTTAAATATAAACCCCTATGTCACTAGATGGGTTGCAAATTGGCTCAAGGACAGAACCCACATGGTTAGAATTGCTGGAGCCATGTCAGACTCCAAACCAGTTACAAGTGGCATCCCACAAGGCTCAGTCCTGGGACCTCTCTTGTTCGGTATATATTTCTCGGTACAGGCCAACACGGAAGGACTGTGGCTGACCAAGTTCGCAGATGACTGCAAACTGGGCGCCATAATCAACTCTCCAGCCGACACAAGCATCCTCCAAAAGGGCCTCATAGAAACAGACAACTGGTGCCAGAGCCATGGCCTCAAGCTAAAGGCCAAAAGTGTATAGTCATCCCTTTGGCAAAAACAAAGTGCCCACAAATTACCACATAGGTGGTAATCCATTAAGTACAGAAGAAGTCATTAGGGACCTGGGGACTCAAGTTGATAGCAATCTCTCATTTGACAACCACGTGGCCAAAGTGGTTAGAAAAACATTTTATATAGCCCACCTAATCATGAAGGGATTCACATCTAGATCAGGGGAGGTCATCGTGCCTCTTTACTCATCCCTCATTAGGCCCATAATTGAGTATAATGCCCCTTTTGGGATGTACCTTACCAGACACCTGCAGCAACTGGAAAGACCCCAAAAGTACCTCACAAAGAGGATCAAAGGGCTCAAACAGATGCCATATGCTGCCCGGTCAAAGAAACTCCAGCTCTACTCAGTGGCATACAGCCTGCTCAGAGGCGATCTGTGCCTGACGTATAAAGCCATGTCCAACCCGGAATTAATGGACATGCTGCACCTCAGAAAATCCAAATCCCATCGAGCTACACGCTCGAGAGACTTGAACCTCAGCAATGAAATAAATAGGACATGCTGGAGGGACAGATTCATAACCCAGAGGCTCCCTTCACTCTGGAATAAAATCCCAGTCCAGGTTAGGCAGAGTCCCACATTGACTCTCTTCAAGAGGAATCTTGATGAGTGGATGGGAGATCATAGGTTTACCCCGGCTATCACTTCTGTGTCACTGTTAGACAGAGGCACAGTATACTAACCTCAAAAAAAGGCATAGCAAAATTAATTTAAAATGGGTGGCGAAAGCCAAACACACTCTGGCTAGGCTTATAAATGCCCTAGGGCAGATAGCCTAGTATGAACATATGAACCTAAGTACAACATGAAAGTTGTAAGCTTCATATGACTTTGTATGTATTCAGATATTGTGGGTGGATGTTGCTGTGTGCTGTCAGGCTTGAAAGTCTTAAAGCAAGCAGTGGACTTTGCAGCTTTTATTATTAATATTTAAAAAATAAAGGTATTTATTATGTTTTATATAAGGGTATCCTTACATGGACACCCTGTTGTTTGCTTTAAAGAATAGAAAGGGGGAGATATAAAATATTGAAAAAAGGAGAGATACAATAAAGAGGAAGACTCAGCAGGATCACATCAATACAGTTGTCCTGGAGGAGGTGCGGAAGGAGGGGTACTCTGTTTTTGGCAGGGGATAGATCCCTTATTTTTTTCAATTTTTTTTATAAGAGGGTTGTGTGGGTGGGAGGTAGGTGGGAGGGTTTAGGAGCAAGTATATGAGAAGAAGGGGAGAGGATAAGGGAAGAAGGGGTAATGATGAGTGGTGCCCAGCAAAATTCTCTAATCCGCAAAACATCAGACATGTCCAGTGTTAGATGTTGCAGTGGAAGATTCCATTGTTTGGGGGCAGGGGCCTGTGGTGGAGTGGTGATCAGTGCCAACTTGGGCAACGAGTCTTCACCCTCACTGAAGAGATGCCTCAACTGGCTGAAGCCATCTGTCCACAGCCTGTTCTACCATGTCTTCAGCCAAGTCATGAAGCTTTTGTTCAGTAAGGATTGCCAGGCTGCAACATGCTATTGTGTATACAGGACTGGTGGTGCTACTGCTCTTAACCTTTGAGGGTGTCTCTGGACAGGCAAAAGGTGAAGGCTGCCTAACCTGGGAGGTTCGCAACAGGGCTGCTCCTTTGGAATTTGGATGTGTAAAAAATGAACATGGGAAAGAAAGAAAATAAAAAAGGACAAAGGATTGCATCATTAAATTTTGAAAAAGAGTGAGTGAGAAAGGGGGAAGAGACAAAAGAGAAAATGCATGCAATAAATTCATACATAATGTTACACATCATTTAATTTCTTATTTTAAAACACCAAGAATGTACAGAAAGTGCTTATGCATACATGGGAACACTGATTTGGAAAGTGAAAATGATATGAGAAGTGCTTATTCATACTTGCAATGAATGGTATGGGAAGTATTATGCATACTTGGGAAGAATGAGTGTGTTGCTATCAAGTTTTGGTGAGGGTTTACATTTTGCAGACTACTATACTAACATAAATGTTAATCATATGTCATAGTTGTACTTGATATGCATTTGTTTGCAATATTATACTGAAACCACCCTTTATAAATACTTACATGTAATGAAATCATGTAAAGACAGAATACAGCATTTATATAATGATATATATTTTACATTTGGTTGCAATAATTTACTGAAAACAATATAGGCCTTCAGTAACCATCCTTTATAAGTACTTGCTTATATATATTAATTAAATGAGTTAAAGACAGAATGCCACATTTAATGCTTTATTCATGCTTACCAATGTCTTCATCTAGTCTCTAAGTTCTCCTATTTTGCTGGGTCATATTATATTCAGTCTTGTCATCGGATAGAAAAATAAGTCATGACATTTGTTCTTTACCAGTATTTTGCCTTTTTTCCTTATCATCACTGCTGTAACTACTACTATGCAATACATGTCATTCACTGCTGTACTTGCTTAGTATGTGTTTGTTTAAATATTCATTAATATCTGAATTCTCATACTATGCCAGTCTTTCCTTTAATGCAAGTTATAAATAATGTTACACTTTTATATGTGTACACAGCTAGTCTGTTTGGAGGAGGGTGTTGTCTGTAAATTTTCCATACCTTTTTAATAATACTATTTGTAAAATCAGGTAGACTATTACCAATGTCTACAAGAACAACAGTAGTCTCTTGGGAAGCTTGGTTTAAAAACAGTAGCACATATTTATATAGAGAACTGAATACTGACATGGAATGATTACATTAAACAAATAATTGTTATCAACAGGTGAACCTTCCACATCTATACAGAATAACAACAAAGGCAGTGTACATGGTAAGTGTCCCTCATAACTCCTTAATAAACATACAGTAGTGCAGGCTATTTCTTTATTAGTGATATTTTCAAATATTTTTTTACAGAGTCAGCAGCAGAAACAAAGAGTTCCACTATACAAATAAATTGTGAGGGTGGCCTAATAGTTAAAGTGTTTGCCTTATAAACACAAGGTGCAGGGTATGAGTCTCCCAAGGGATAATTGGCTAGGTTTAAAATGGCTTGTAAGAACAGTTAGCCTAATACTAACCTATGAACCTAAATTTGGGGAATATTGGTGGATGATGATAACATAGTTATATTTATGAGACAACATGAGGAAAGTGGCACACAGCCCCCAGGATTAATGGTAGGATCTCACACCCCACAACATGATAATAAATCTGTAGGAAGTGACAGTGCATAACCAAGTCAAGCACATGCTGACATCACATTCCAGCTTACTCAGGAAGAAAATCCATGTACTTCTACACCAGTATCTCCAAGCCCAGAAGAACACTTTCAGGATGCTGGCAGACATTCAGAGATAAAGTACAGTTGTGTACTCTTACCATAAATGTAGGTGTTCGAGTATGTTCACTGTTAGTCATTACTGTGGGGTTCTTCCTGCTGGCAGCAGCCCTCAATCGGCCAGAGTCCCAAAGTCAGGTCCGATGTCGGCTGAAGTCGCTCCTTCCCTGACATCAGTGCGTCAGGGGTATAAGGACCTCAGCCGACGCCATTTTCCCCAGTTTTTCTTGCCCCAGATGTCAGGTGCTCAAAAATAAAGGCCAAAAGCTTAATCAAAAAATAAGCAAACATAAACCAGAACATTCCCAAATAACATCAGCAAAAATACCTCAGAAAAAAGAAGTGCCAAGGAGACACAGACAGTACTCAAAGAACAAAAGAGGGGACAGGAGGGAGGGTAACCCAGACTGTAACAGTGAGCATACTCGAACATCTACATTTATGGTAAGAGTACACAACTGTACTATGTTCATCGTGGTTCACTGTTACAGTCATTACTGTAGGGTTGAATCCCAAAGCTAAGAAAGGGTGGATGGAGAAGGAACAGAAGGGGTGGCCACAAAACCCTGCAGGACTGCAGAGGCAAAGCCTGCCCTAGATTTAGAATAGAGAGGGAGATTGTAGTGCTTAGAAAAAGTATGCACAGAACTCCAAGTTGCAGCTTCTAAGATCTCCTTGGTAGGAACTCCACTGAAAAAAGCTGCCGAAGTAGCAGTAGCTCTGGTAGAATGTGCTCTAACATTAACAGGAACTGGTTTGCCATGATGAGAGTAACAGAACTTGATGCAGTGGGCAATCCACTTAGAAATAGTTTGCTTAGTGATTTCTCTCCCCTGTGAGGTAGAAGCATAAGCTAGAAACAACTGGTCAGATTTCCTGAAAATCCTGGTCCTGTCCAGGTAAAAGTGAAGCTGCCTGTGTATATCTAAAGAATGCAAAATTCTTTCCTCTTCACTTTGAGGATTAGGATAAAAGGTAGGTAAATGAATAGTCTGATTCAAGACTACTTTCAAAACCAACTTAGGCATAAAGGTGGGATTAGTCCACAGGGACACCCTGTCCTGATGAAAAATAATAAAGGGTTCCACAGCCATGAGTGCTTGTAATTCTGAAACTCTTCTGGATGAGGTTATAGCTAAAAGTAAAGCAGTTTTCCATGATAAAAACTTTAAATCTGTGGAAGCTGCAGGTTCAAAAGGAGACAAAGTTAACTTTTCCAAAACAAAGTTGAGATCCCAAGTGGGAACTGGTGCTCTTAAAGGGGGCCTTATATTCTTTGCCCCCCTATTGTTTAAGTAATGGATGAGAAAAGATTGGGGGATCCGTATTGTAATGTGCAGAAATAGCAGAAGCATGAATTTTGATAGATGAAAAAGATAGGCCCTTATGCAACATCTCTGTTAGGTATTGTAAAATCAAAGGGATGTTTGGAACTGCAGAATCAAAACCCTGGGCCTGATTCCAGGAGCAAAATCTCTTCCATTTACCTGCATAAGATTTCCTGGTGCTGGGCCTTCTAGCTTCAAGGATTACATCCAGTACCTGTTTAGTAAGGGTAGAGCTGTTTAAAGACCCTGGATCCGCCAGAATGCTAGATTCAGAGTTTGTACATGGCTGTGCAGGATCTGGCCGCCTTGTTGAGACAGTAGATGTGGAATTTGTGGCAGAATCCAGGGTGGACCCTGAGCCAGGTTCATCAGGGTGGAATACCAGAATTGCTGAGGCCAGTTGGGAGCCAGTAAAATCATTTGTGGTCTGTCCTGTTTGATCTTCAGAAGTACCCGAGGTAGAAGAGGCAAAGGAGGAAAAGCATATACTGAGAGGTGTTTCCAACTGAATGAGATGGAATCCACTTTCCGTGCTAGTTTGTGGTAGGTCCTCGTGCAGAATGTTTGAAGTTGATGGTTTTGGGGGGATGCAAAAAGATCTATGTCCGGGCACCCCCATGCCTCTGTTATCATCCTGAATATCTGAACATCCAACATCCATTTGTGTGGATCTGAAAGGTTTCTGCTTAGACTGTCTGCCAGAGTGTTGTCCTTTCCTGGCAGGAATTGAGCTTGTAAGTCTACCTTGCTGGCCAGTACTGTGTTCCATAGAGTCATGACCAATCTGCACAGGGGGTAAGAGTGAGAGCCTCCCTGCTTGTTTATGTACCACATCACTGTAGTGTTGTCCGTCTTTATCGGTAATTGCCCCGGTAGAATAAGATCCTTAAAGGCTGTCAGGGCATTCTGTATAGCTAGCATCTCCTTCAAATTTATGTGCAGGTGCATTTGGTCCTCTGTCCAGGCACCCTGAAGACATCTCCCTTGCATGTGGGCTCCCCATGCTTAGTCCGAAGCATCCGTCGTTATGACTTGATTGGCTGGAGTGGGACAGAAAGGCTTCCCCTTGTTCTGGAGACAGGCCTCGGCCCACCAAAGAAACTCCTGCCGGAGACAAGGCAAAAGTGTGATCACTGTTTCCAAACTGTGGCAATGCTGAGACCATTCACTCTTGAGGTACCACTGTATCTTCCTCATATGCAGTCTTGCATATGGTATTAACAGAATAACAGTATTAACCCAAAGCCTGCAGAATTTTTCTTGCAGTTGGCTGACTCATTGAAGCCAGGTTTTTGAAAGAAGAAGCCAGTTGTACTTTTTTGTCTGGTGTCAAGTAAGCCATCTGGATTGTAGTGCTCAGAAGAGCACCCAGGAAAGTAATCTGTTGCGTGGGCACCAGGTTTGATTTCTTTAGGTTCACTGTGAACCCTAGGCACCAGAGAAGATGCTGCACAAATGCCAGATGCTGAAATAAAGTCTCCTTGTTGTCCGCTTGAATGAGACAATCATCCAGATAAGGGTATATTTGAATTCCCTTCTGTCTGCAAAATGCCATTACTGGTGCCAGGCACTTTGTAAAGACCCTGGGCGCAGCAGATAAGCCAAAGAGCAGCATAGAACACTGGTAATGCTTTGAGCCCGCTTTGAATCTCAGGTACCTTTTGCACTCTTGCCTTATGGAAATATGCAGGTAAGCTTCCTTCAAGTCCAAATTCACCATCCAAGCATTCTTGCTCAGCATAGGCAGCAGCTGCTGCAGAGTGAGCATCTTGAATTTTGGTATTTCTAGGAAGGTGTTTAATACAGAAAGGTCCAGAATTGGTCTCCATGTGTTTTCCTTCCTGGGAACCAGGAAAAGTCTCGAATAAAACCCTTGCCCCATTTCTGAATTTGGTACCAATCCTATGGCCCTCATATCCATGAGGGACTGAACTTACTGTTGTGCCTCTGCCCATTGATGCTTTGGCAGATCTGGCCATCCATTTGGTTTTGGCAAGGTATGGAAATGAAACATGTAACCCCTTGAAACTATGTCCAGAACCCAGTTGTCTTGGGTTATGCGGCTCCAATTGTGATAAAAAAGAGAGATTTTTTCTCCCAAAGGCGCATCCAGGAGGGGAGCCCCTGGAGCTAGTAAGGGAGAGTCATAATGACTGTTTCCTGTAAGGTTGTGACCTATCTTCTCCTCCCTTGGGAGAGGGGGCACTCCACTGCTTATTTCTGAAAAGGGGCTGTGCCTGACCTCTACCTCTGGAACGCCTGTATCTGCCTCTGTGAGGTCTGTCCGAGCTCGGAAAGGACCAAGGTTTAGCTGGCCAGTTCCTGCTAAATCTAGGGGGTTGCACCTGTAGAAAATCTTTAACCATCTGCATAGATTTGGCTTTGTCTTCCATTTTCTTCAATACCTCCTTAGCTTTAGCCCCAAACAAAACATTGTGCTGCAAAGGGGCATCCAAAAGTTTTGCCTTAACCTGCTCCAGCAAACTTTGCTCCTTTAACCAAGCATGCCTTCTAATAACTGCACCAGTTGCTGCAGCCCTGCAAGAAACATCCAAAAAATCAAAACCACAGTGCAGGGTATGTTTACCCACCTGCTCAGTAGCATGCAATAAATCCTGTAATTCCTTATTTTCTGTACCACCAGAAACAGCAGACATCTTTTGTTTTAACACAGACAAAAGGTATTGCTGATATTTCAACATATGAAATTGACAATTTAAAGCTCTAATAGACAAAGTAGCAGAAGTATAAACTTTTTTTGCCCCATCTTTCCAAGGCTCTGGACTCTCGGTCAGAGGGAGTAGGATTCTTAGCAGAGGACACTTTAACACCCTTAGGACCCTGAGAGATAGTTTCTGGATCAGCTGAAGGGTTCTTAAAAAGAAATTTGTGAGAATCTTGAACCCTATAATACCTATCCGGCTTGACAGCAGCAGGAGGAAAAAGAATCAGGAGAGAGAGATGCCTCTGTAAAAACATCATCCACAATGTCCAATACAGGGGGAATAGCCAGGGGCCTATGCTGTGGGAGCAGAAGAAAATCCCTAAGCCTTTTCTTGGATTCAGAGTATCCTTGCCCTTCCCAGTGAAAATGCTCTCTCATGTCATGCAAAGTTTCCCCAAATGAATAATCCTCAGGAGGAGAGGCTGAAGGAAGGGATTCTTCAGCATTAGAATCCTCATAAGGAGGGAAGGAATAATCCTGCTCAGAGGAAGAAGCAGAAGAAATTGAAACTTGATCTGAGGAATCATAATCTGGCTCCAGCCTAGTTCTCTTGTCAGGAGGGGGATGGGAATCCCTGATCACAGTCAACAAGTCTTCAGACATTTTAAGCATCTGTCTTTGAGGTCTAGGGCCCTGATCAGAAGGTGCCTGTGCATGCTGCTTTGTCTTTGCTGGAGCCTTAGTCTTTGTCTTTGTCTTTGACTGCAAAACTGGAGCCATCTTTACATGAAGCTGAGTAGGCCTAAAAACCCCCTCCGAAGCTGGTGCCTGCACAGCGGCTCCGGACCCATCTGAGGGAGCATTATCCGGAGGTCCAATCCCTGGAAATTCTGAGGGCCCCATCGGCTCCACTCGGGAGTCAGTACAGGCAACCGGTTCAATAGTGGCAGATGACAGGGGCTGCAAAAGGGCCTCACTGACTATCGATGAACCGGCAACTGGCTCTGGTTGAATAATGTCATCCGCTTTGGACCTCGGAGGCCTGTCTTTATCCTTGTGCCTCTTATACACTCCAGTAGCCGGATAAGAATCCAACGACATATTGTAATTAAATCTTTGTATCAAAATTGTATCTATGCCTAATAGTGCGTTGATTAAATCTAGCACAAAACCTACAATTAGCTACGCCATGGTCAGGGCCTAGGCAAGGTATACAGTAAGAGTGAAAATCCTTATGAGGTATTTGCTTACCACAAGAAATACAGTTATTAACTTTTTCTGACATCAGACTGGAACAAGAAAAAGGTTTCCCCAATGGGGTACTTAGCTTAAAATAAGAAGTCATCGATACAAAAGTCACCAAAAGTAAACAGGAGTTGGCCGACCGGCACTTGCAAACTGCTTTGCTATGGGCACCGCATGGCAAGAAAGACTGGGGAAAATGGCGTCGGCTGAGGTCCTTATACCCCTGATGCACTGAAGTCAGGGAAGGAGTGACTTCAGTCGACGTCGGACCCGACTTTGGAACTCTGGCTGATCGAGGGCTGCTGCCAGCAGGAAGAACCCTACAGTAATGACTGTAACAGTGAACCACGATGAACATCAGTGTTCACAGGGACACCTTTACAATGGGGAGCCAGGAACAGGACTTTTTCACAGCTACCCCAGGAAACTTGTAAAACATTGGCTGCCCAGCAGTAAATGTGTATGACATTGGTAGGGCTCAGACCACTGCCAGAGAGTCAGCTGGAAATATCAGAGTTCTCCAGGGTTTGCATGAGGATTTCTAGCATGGAAATGGCACAGAGAAGGGATAATTCTGTAATCACACTGATATGTAATATGATGGCACACTAAACATATATGGTCACCTCCCTTCAAATACTAGTTAGGACCTACCAGACTGAAGGAGGAGTCAGTCATAGAAAAGAAAGAGGAAGGGGTACTGTCAAGACAAATGGGGACAGATCACATGAGACCAGAAGTGCTTCTCAAGAAAGTACTGTAATTAGTGTGTGTGTGTGTGTGTGGGGGGGGGGGGGGGCAAGCACATTAGATTTAATGCAGACCCTGTCAGCATTTACCTACACCAAGCAGAGCATCTCATTGAAGTTTCTGATCACAGTTCCTCATTAATTTCAAATCAGTATCTGCAAGAATACCTGAATCAAGAAGGTCATGACATCGAACCCACTCACCATCCAGCTCTCATGACAGCCCCTCTTCAAAATCACTTCCACTATCACCTAGCTTATCTTTAGGAGATGCATATGATACATTTGATTTTGAACTATTGTAATTCAAATGTGACATTTCTGTTGCTTACAATTCAACCTTCACAAACACAGATCAATGTTTAACTTGAAGGAGAAAAAGTTATTAAAAAGGGGGAGACTTAGGGTTCTGTGTAACTGTATCCATTTCATTCATAACATGGGACTCTGGAAAGAATGATGCTATAAAATAAGAATGCAGTCATTAGCATCGTTAATGCTGTGTGCTTTGACATTGTTACAGCTGTCAGTTTCCTACAACATAAATGTAATAATACACAAGTTTTCACAGAAACTCTGAAACGGAAATTACAGATTAAAATGAGTATCCTGCCATGTGAGCAAACACAGCTGCCACTTCACCCTCACCACTGCACATATGATGATATTTCTCCTCTCTGAGGTCACAAATGATTGCTTATGACAAAATAAAATAATCTTATGTGTAGTACCTTGACTGACAACATAGGTCAAACTGAGAAAGCATTGCACAATATACAAAAAAAAAAAAAATTGACACAATTTCTTTCAAATCCAAGGTATGAACTCATGTTAAATACTCAATTAACACTGTCTCTCTTCGGGACATTCAGTATGTGCATAGCTAGGTAACCATCTAACTAGAATTTATTGTGCAAAACAGTTCAAAATGTGATTAATAGTTATATGGTGTCTTGTGATATCAATGAACATTGGTCAGTGACAACTCAGGCATAACTTTTACAGGCAATAATATAATTACCTGTTCTGAAAAAAAATAATTATTTGAAAATTAGGACTGTCAGCTGAACAGTGATGGTAGAGCATGCACCCTACAGTGTAGCCCAGAGATACCACTGCGTGTATTAATTATATTCTAGGTTTTCATTTTATGGTCCATATTTCTGGACTAGATGGTGCTTTTCTACCTGTGTAGACATATACTGTGTATGATCCTGCCACATGAGGTTTCTTACTGCTGCTGGTTAGTCACCGTTAGTCATAGTAGGACTGGGAATGGGAGGTCCAGTGGCAGCATGGGTCACTTCACCACCAGACCAGCTCATGATCATGCTATGCAGAATGCAGCATGCAGTAACTATCCTGCATGCAGCAGCTGGTTCATACTGAAGGCCCTCATAGACTCATCCAGGCACCTACAACAAATGTTCAGGAAGCCAAAGGCAATCTTATTAACAATATGGATCAGGGACAGGGTTGTATTAAAGTTGCCTTTTGCAACTCCATTTGCATTTCTCACTGTGCCATGAGCCATGGCTCCAGTGGATATCCAGCATCACCTAAAACACAAAAAAGAAATAAAAAAAAAAATAGATGTGATAGACAAGTGACAAAAATAAAGAAAAAGTGTTTTATTATTCAGAGATGTATTTTAATATGAATAACTACTTAAATAAAATGTTTCCACTTATCAACAAGATGACCACTAGGCATCCTACCATGTGGAAAGAGGCGGCAGAGTGAGGTAGTGTGCCACATATGAAAACCATGTGCACTTTTAGGATGCCAGGCAGAGACACTGGTAATACATCACCATGCATCAGGCACTACCTAACAATTAGTGAAATGATAGCCCCTCCTATTGCAGTACCATTCACCCCATGTACCAGAAGGAGCCCTAATTGCAACATGGGTGCAATCCATTGCATCAAATACCTCAGAGAAATGAACAACTCCATAAAAGGTGCACATACTCCTGGCCTGATCCTGAGGTGACACTGGCAAATAGATGTACTGATGCACACTTGCTAAGAGTACATCCAAGAACTGCTGCAAGAGGCAGAACTCTGTGAGATATCCAATGTGTCCTCAGTCTGTCTCTGGAAGGTCCCTATAACAATTATAGTGAGTGCTATACATACCTTAGTATTCACAGGGATAGAAAATCCACACATTCCTCTCTTTCCTTTATGGGGATCATACATGCTCACTAAGACCCTTATAATATCACTGTCCACTCTAAAACTATCATGTATCTCCTGATTAACAAAAGTATAGTGTGTTATTCTCTGCTTTTATCCCTGACTTCTTGGCTAGTGAGCACCGCAGGATGCAAGAGGTTTTGCTCAGTTAAGACAAGCAGCTTACAAAGAGAAATAACAAGACTAGCAACAAGTAACAGCATCTTTGTGGATTACAAAGTTGACAGAATAGGCTAAACTCCTCTTTATATAATGAATCTGCAGATAGCGTGGGAAAGTGGGAAAATTTAACTGCGAATCACAAATAGGCTAGAGAATGCTTTATTAGCATACACTGTTTTACATCATTTCTCATTTACATCTCATTATGACTTTATTTAAGCTTATTCACAGTGATCATGTGCTACCATGTGACAGCTATGAAGGACAGCTTACTTGCGCTCATTCGAAGACAACACAGATTGTCTTAACGACTTTACATTATGGCTATGAATACCTTTCCTGGTCTTGCTAGAGAGGTGCTCACTGCTGTTATATCATATCAACCTTACTTTCTGCTGCAGGACGAAATGTTACAGTGTATTACTTGTGGGGCTGGCCTCATAACTTAGGACTATAAAAAAAGTTGATCCAAGTATGAGGTGATCACCAGTTTTAGCTTGAAGTATAAAATAGCAAGTAGTATTTGCAGCTCTAGTTATTAACTTCAGTATTTATTTAGAAATGAAAGATAATTTATTGGTTACAGAAATAAAAGATTAGCATTTCCAGTTTCCTGTTACTGAGTCCTTTACTACAGCAAGTACATAAGAAGTGAAGTCAAGCTGTGGCACGTAGCAACTGCATCTGAAATTCATTCAGAGCAAAGCACTGTGTTAACAACACTGTTGTGCAGTTTCTAGATGAAGACTGGAGTTCCTGAGAGATGCCAGGGAAGAAAAGTCCTGGCAGGGGAAGGAAACATGTATGTATGTGTGCATATGTGCACACATGTCTGTTTGTTATTAGAATGATGACTCATACGGTTATCCTGAGTTTCCATAGCTTACAATAAACCAAAAAGGGGACACGATATTATGTTGCAAGGAGATTGTGAGCTCTATTTTGCTTTGTAGGCTCAGCAGTACTGCCTTTGCATTATGGCATGCTCTTCAGCAGTCTCTGTTTTCAATTAAGGTGCAGATAAGCGCCTTTTTTTTTTACAAAATATATATTTTATTACAGACTGTGTGTATGTGTGGGGGGTGGAGCTGCTCTGTGTATGGGTTTTTGTTGTCACTCTATACATATTTGTAACTGCTTTTCACATTATCCAGGAGAGCGGCAGTGAGAGGATTTCAGTTCTTTCTTGTGGTGCAGCAACCTCTGACTTCACTATATTAAGTATGGGGAAAGGGGTGTAGACTGTAGCCCTCTGATTAGTATATTACGAATATTATGAAGCTAGGAAGTTAACTAGGCAGGAGGTAAAGAAGATCACCAAGAAGACCAATTTCTACAGAGCACTGCCTAGTTATGAACCTTGATCAAAGTTACACAGCAGAAAATGGAGGTTGAAGAAATCAAACTTAGAACCACATGAAAAAGTTTGTTACCAGATCATAGCTTTAATCATTTGCACTAAAAAAATTGTACTTTTACTTTTCAGTCATTTGTAGCCCACATAAACCCACTAGATACATTCATCCCTTTTCAAAGGTAAGCTGTAAACACAGTAACTCATTTAGAGTTGCACAACAAGCAAATAGATGTAGAAGAAAGCAAATGCTGCTCCCTGGACTACAGAAAGCAGCTCAGAGCCTTAGTCCACTGCATAAACTGCCTGACCATTGCATTACTTCAAAGAAAAGAAGTAGGTGCATTAGTCTGCATTTTCACACACACACACACACACACACACACACACACACACACACATATATATATATATATACACGGTTGTGTTACAAGTTTCTGTGTTGCCATACCTTACTTGGATAGAAGGAAGTTTCTCTGTTCACCTGTGAGAGAGGGGAGCTTTGAGCAGGCTATCTGTCCCTGGAGGAGTGGTTTCAGCTCAGAAGTTAGTATTTTATTGGCCTTTTTGGGCTAATTTTGATTGTATCTGCTCTATTTTCTGAAAAAAAAATAAATACTTGTTTCCCACCTTTCTGAACTAGTATAGTCCAGTTTTCAGGTTATTGCTGAATCCAGGGCTGTGTTACAAGTTTCTGTGTTGCCATTACCTTACTTGGATAGAAGGAAGTTTCTCTGTTCACCTGTGAGAGAGGGGAGCTTTGTGCAGCCTATCTATCCCAGGAGGAGTGGTTTCAGCCCAGAAGTTAGTAGTTTATTGGCCATGTTGGGCTAATTTCTATCTCTTTCACTTCCCTGCTATAAAAACCTCATTTGCACAGTTTTTACGCTTGTATTCCGCTCAGCAAGTGCCTTCCAGGTGTTCTGCAGAGTCTACAGCAGCAGAGAGAGAAAAGAGTGACTTTGGAGTGATTAAGTATCACTTTTCTGCTTTTCTTGCTGTCTTAACTAATTTCGCCTAAAACACCTGTTTTTTTTATAGCGAATCTGTGATTTAAAAAGTTTCTTATTGTATACAACTCCGCACAGCTCCTCATAGTGTCCTGCAGAGTGATACAGGCAACAGAGAGACCCAAGAGAGACTTTTCCTGATTTAAGTATTTTTTCTCTGTTTTTTTGCTCGGACTGCCTTTTCCCACCTAAAAAGCAAATTTCTAACTGATATGTGCTTTAAAAAAGTTTAAATTGCATTTGCCTTCTGCTTTTTACAGTTTTTGCACTTGTTTTATATCAATTTAAGTCGTTTTTGTACTGTATAATTGTTGTAGGCTACACATTAAAGTGTGCTAGCCTGTTTATAGCATTTACAGTGTTTTCTGTGTGTTTTTCTGGTGTTTCCTGAAAAAAAAAAAAATCTCTTTTCCCGCCTTTGCTGAACTAGATTAGTCCAGATTTCAGGTTTTGCTGAATTCCGGACTGTGGTACAGTTTCCTGTGTTGCCCATATCCTTACTTGGATAGGAGGACACTTCCGTGTTCCCCAGTGAGAGTGGGGAGCTTTGAGCAGCCTATCTGTCCCTGGACAAGTTGTCTCAGCCCTGAAACTAGTAGCTTATTGGCCGTTTTGGGTTAATTCCTATCTGTTTCAGTTTCCCTGCTTTAAAACCCACATTTGCTCGGTTTGCGCCACTATACAACTCCGCATTTTCCTTCTGCTTTTTACAGCTTTTGCACTTGTTTCTGATCATGTAGCCCAGGCCAGTATGACCCTGACCTTGAGTAGCATCTTACCCTCACCAAGAATGATGCCACAGTATAAAGACAAAATGATCAATTTTAACAATTGGCTAAAGTATTGGTGTCATTCAAAGGGGATCCGGTGTCTGTCAGCCTGGGATGACATGCTCGACAAGCCACATTGCTTTGCTAGCGATGGCTTGCACCTGTCACCCCTGGGCTTTCGAATACTGGCTAAGGCTCTTGCCACCCCCATAGTGTCTTTTTTAGGCAAGGCTCAAAAGACAAACTCACCTCCATAGACAACACAAAGAAAAAGAAACTAAGGGTAATGCTGCTCAACGCCAGAAGTCTAAACCTCAAGATGCATGCACTCAAGGCTCTCCTCAGTATGGAGAATATCAATATCTGTGCAGTAACAGAAACCTGGTTCAAGGCTCCCGAGAGCACCCCAGCACTACCAGGTTATACCTCATACCATGCTTTTCGGCCCCAAAACTCAGACCGAACCACAAAATGAGGGGGAGTATCCATATTCATCAAAGATACCCACACCTCCAGGTTAGTGGAACTGCATGAAGCATCGGAGACCATCCATGTGCAATTAACAGTGGGCAAAACTGCCTTTCAGTTTGTAGCCTGCTACAGACCACCCTCCCAAACTCAGGAACCCCACTTGGCTTTCCTGAGAACACTGGAGAATATGAAGGTCTCTCCAAACACCATTATATTGGGTGACTTCAACTACCCAAACATAGACTGGGAGCACTACTCAAGCCCCAACACCCTTGCCCAATGGTTCCTAGAATTTATAAACTCAAATGCTATGGAACAACTGGTCACCACTCCCACAAGAGGGGAGAACATATTGGACATGATCATCACCGACATGGGGACTCTATATTCCATACCAGAGGTATACCCCTCATTGGTAAGATCTGACCATAAACTAATCTCACTGGACATCCATATCCCGTCCCCACCCCCAGCCAAGGAAACCACGGTGAAGAACTTCTCAAAAGCAAACTTCACACTTCTCAAAACCAAGGTGGAATCCTTCAAAGCCCCTGGGCCAGTGGAAAATACGGCCCAAACCGCAGAATCCTTTACAAACACTTTCTATGGACACCTACAGGAATGCATGGATCGTGCTATCCCAAATAAAACCAAGACTCATTCCTCCAAAGGCAGAAGACCTGTCTGGTGAACCCCAGCCATAAATAAGCTATCCAACAGAAGGAGGAAGCTACTACATGACAGAGCAAAATCCCAAAAAGGAAAGGCATCTCTGATCAGTACTAGCAAGAAACTACAATCCCTCATAAAATCATCTAAGGCCAGCTTCGAAAGAAAAATTGCACAAGATGCTAAAGATAATCACAAGGCCTTGTTTAGTTATGTCAGGAACCTGGGTGGCAACTTCCAGATATGCTCTGAGTTAGTTCAAAATGACAAAAAATACACTGAACCCACAGACATTGCCAACATCCTGGCAGACAGGTTCAGTGCAAACTTCTTCCCCCCTTCCCCCCCAAAAGAGCAAATGTCTATCCCAACAGAGTGTAGCCTCCCTGACATCACAGATGCACAGGTGAGAGCTGCCCTTTCCAAAGCAAAAAACACAGCATCAATGGGACCGGACGGTGTCCCGGGCTGCGTCTTACACAAACTCCAAGAAGAACTGAACCCTCGCATAAAGTCACTGTTCAATCTCAGCCTTACTACAGGATATGTACCCAAGGAATGGCGTACAGCAACAGTGGTCCCACTCCACAAAGGTGGTGCCACAACGGACCTCAGAAACTATCACCCTATAAGCCTGACTAGCCTGGTCTGCAAAGCTATGGAGCGTATCATCATGAAACTCATAAACAAAGACATTGGGAACCTCCAAACACTGGATCCTACCCAATTCGGCTTTGTTAAGGGCAGATCTTGCCTCTTGAACCTGGTCAACTTCTTTGAAACAGTCACCAAGGCCATAGATGAAGGGAAGGTAGTCCACACAGCCTACCTGGACCTCGTAAAAGCCTTCGACACAATACCCCACTCGGGCATCATAAATAAGCTCACCAGCTTAAATATCAACCCCTATGTCACAAGCTGGGTTGCAAACTGGGTCAGGGATAGAACCCACATGGTCAGAATTGCAGGTGCCATGTCAGACTCTAAACCAGTTACAAGTGGCGTCCCACAAGGCTCAGTCCTGGGACCTCTCTTCTTCGGTATATATTTCTCTGAGGTACAGACTAACATGGGAGGACTATGGCTGACCAAGTTCGCAGATGACTGCCAACTGGGTGCCATAATCGACTCACCGACTAACACAAGCATCCTCCAAAAGGGTCTCACAGAGACGGATAACTGGTGCCAGAGCCATGGCCTAAAGCTAAATGCCAAAAAATGCATAGCCATCCCCTTTGGGAAAAACAAAGTGCCCACAAATTACCACATAGGTGGTAATCCATTAAGTATGGAAGAAGTAATTAGGGATTTAGGGACCCAAGTAGATAGTAATCTCTCCTTTGACAATCATGTTGCCAAAGTGGTTAGAAAGACCTTCTATATAGCCCACCTTATCATGAAAGGGTTCACATCTAGATCAAGAGAGGTCATTGTGCCCCTCTACTCATCACTCATCAGGCCCATAATTGAATACAGTGCCCCATTTGGGATGTACCTTACCCGACACCTGCAGTAACTGGAAAGACCCCAAAAGTACCTCACCAAGAGGATCAAGGGACTCAAACAGATGCCCTACGCAGTTAGGCTAAAGAAATTCCAGCTCTACTCAGTTGCTTACCGCCTACTCAGAGGCGATCTGTGCCTGACGTATAAAGCCATGTCCAACCCAGAATTAATGGACATCCTCCACCTCAGGAAATCCAAATCCCTTAGAGCTACATGCTCCAGGGACTTAAACCTCAGCACAGAAATAAATAGGATATGCTGGAGGGACAGATTCATATCCCAGAGGCTCCCCTCACTCTGGAACAAAATTCCAATCCATGTTAGGCAGAGTCCCTCAATGACCCTCTTCAAGAGAAATCTTGATGAGTGGATGGAAGATCGTAGGTTTACCCCTGGGATCTCTTCTGTGTCCCTACTAGACAGAGGCACAGTAAACTAACCTCAAAAGGGCTATCTTCTGTGACCTACTATACAGAGGCACAGTCAACTAATCTAAAAGGGTGGCAAAAGCCAAACACACTCTGGCTAGGCTTATAAATGCCCTAGGGCAGATAGCCTAGTATCAACCTATGAACCTATGAACCTATATATATATATATATATATATATATATATATATATATATATATATATATATATATATATATATATATATATATATATATATATTGTGGGGGTACTTAAGTTCAACAATACAATTTTCCTTTTGCAAATATACAACCACCAAAGAAGTTTATATTTTGAGTCTTACTTAGTGTTAGACCTTCAGATGTTATTCACATTTAAATGCCTAGTAAATTAGAATGAGACCATTGTAGGTATAGCAAAATAATATGAAAGCAATGTAATTATCTATTCATGCTGGAGGCCAATCTCTTGCTGCTGACTAGCACTGGTAAAGACCATTTCAACACTGCACAGTGTTCCTATTCTAAACACAGTTATGGTCACACACAGCCATGCTCACATATTACAGAAATCATTACCGTACCCCCTTTGGGCACCTCATGGACAAACCTCAACCACTTAGACACATTTTTGCTCTTGTAGCTACACCTTTGCCTGCCTTGTTCAGCTCTGAAAAAAGCTACCTTTATTAAAGCATATACTCCTAAGGTCCTCAAAACCTGCAAAGACCCACATAAATATCTTAGTTATTGGGACTCCATAGTTAGGCACTTGGACTCTGCACTCCCTAGTGACCTGTCTCTTTACTTTTAGGATCTTTAATGCCATGATGGCTAGTGGATCTTTGCACTCCTGAAATATGACTATGATCTTTAGTTTACCCATGTGGAAGTGAATGATATTAGGTGCTCTTTTGTGAGGATGATGCAGAAGGGTGTGATCAAACTCGGGTGCCTAGTTTTAAGTAGTGCTCTGCCATCTCTGAAAATAATGCATCAGTTCAATGGCAAGATACCTGGTGTCAACAACTGGCTGGCTAAATGGTGTCATTATGGAATTATCTGCTGTGTGTGTCAGCAAGACAAAGTCTGATAGGCCACCCTGCTTCACCTATCATAGTTTGTATCTGTCCCATCTGACTTGCATATTTTAACTAAAGTTTTTACTACCACTACAGTGTCTTTTGAGGCACAATTGGAATTCTAGACATCCTGATGCAGCAAAATCCAATTTGGTCAACACTAAAGTGTCACTGATTAATCCTAGAAGTGTAATCAATAAACTGCATTACCACGAGGTATCCTGATCTTGGAACACGCATATATATGCATATGTTCAGAAACATGGTTTCATTGTACTGACAGCAGTCCCTCCAAACCTAGATTTAGTGACTATCAAGTATCCAATCCCTCCATAAGCCACGGAAGAATATCCATACATAACTCCCTAATTTCATATGATAATAGTCTAGAGCTGCTGGTGGTCATTGTGGCACTCAACATAATCAATTATCTGTTGTTAACTACAGGCCCCTTTCAATGTCCATTGCTGACCACAAAGTGCATTTAAGCAAGATGGAAAACTTACCTGTTCATCCTAACATGTTATTCATGTATGACTTTAACAACCAGTCATCAGTTGGAAAACATATATACCAATAATAAATATGAATACAGATTATTATTTTTTAATGGGAGTTCCCTTGACCAAACTTTTCTCCTCCCCACCAGAGGTGAAAATCTTCTTGACTTTCTTCTTTCAAATATTTCCCCAGCTTGTACTCGTCCTCATTTGTAAGAATCGATCATCGGGCTGTTATTTTTCCTAGACAAATGGTACCATAGACCCCTTGAATCCTAACATACTTAAGGAATACATCAAGACAACCACACTTCATCTACTGACAGCATGAAGAAGTTTAAAAGCAACTTTCTGTCAGCAGTGACCAAAGCCAATGACATAACAAAATGATCCATATTCTACTAATATCTAAATAGTTATATTGCAGTATTTGCTCCTATTTGTCAAAAGTCCAATTGAAAATTCAAAAATAAACTCATAATGGGGAATTTCCATATAAAAAAACTACAGAACAAGAGGAAAAAAAACTATTTGCTGTATATAATAATTATAACACCTCAGTATAAAAAGACCTAGACTTGGCTAACAAAAATCTTAATCATACCCTTAGAAAGCACAAGGCTACTTTCAAATTCAGTGTTGCCATCTCCATCAAAGATAATCACAATGCCTTTAAATGTATTAGAAAACTCAGATATAAAACCCTACAGTGCAGTGAGCTGATATCTGATGGTACCACTTATTTTGATCCTGTAGCTACTGTCAACAAATATCTGCAAAATATCCCAAATAACATTCAAACCAAAAGTAAAAAAATGTCACATAGAAAAACCGATTAGTAAAAACTAAAAAAATTGGTTTGTCTGTATGACCTTTTTACTTTTTGGTTTGGACATTAGTTGGGATATTTTGCAGACACCTTAATGGTTATGGACATTAGCTGGGTGTAAAGACCCTTTGTTTCTAAAGTATAGCCAGGCAGTCCACTTATTCTCTGTTGATAAGGTAATAGGAAGGTTGAAACATGCATATGACCATAGGTTTAAACATAGTGGCAGAAATACAGTGCAATCCTGTCTGAGAACTGAGTCTTCTTCAGTTCCTACCTCATAAAGGGTTATCTACTTTAAAACTGATACAGTCAATAGACATCTAGGTACTTTTGTTGGTAATTACTTTTCTTGTGACCAGCATTTATCAGTCACAATTAGCAGACTATCATTTCTGGTAGAATTCATTTCTAAAGGCACCTTTTCCAGACCCAGAATCTCTGCTTTGCCTTCTGTATTATGAATGAATATTATCTACTACACCTCCTTCACTACATTTACTCACACCAAAGGCCATCACATGTATAGATGCATTAACAATACCTGCTGGTCAAACAGATATTTAATCTAATGCATCACCTAAAAAACTGCTTACCATCTAAGCCCCCAAGAGCAAGAGTCTCTTTTTGATGGTGACCCTTGGGTAATACCAACTTAAATGACTTGTACAGAATCATACAGTAAGCAAGTACAGGATTTGGGAATCAAACCCAGGACTGCTTTAGGGTCTAAGTTTAGCAGCATACAGTCTTAAACATCTGCACCATATGCCTTTTACATGTCAACTAGAAAACATACCTTAGCCATCTTTATATCTACTCTTAATGATTGACTGGTAATCACAAAGTCACTCCTGTAGTATATAGTATAGCTTAACTTTGTTGGAGAGTACATGCCTATCCTAAAGGAGTTATTCTGTCTAGGCTCCTGAATGGTATTCTGACTACCTGCAATTAACTAGCTAAGAACCCATGAGCAAAAATCATAATTAAGGCATTTATTGTTTTTTGATTTCCTTAGGTTTTAAAATTATTTGCAAAATGTGGCTGAAATATTCTTATTTATTCATTTATTCTCATTCAATCATTTCCTGATACCTGTCTGTTCAGTGTTATTGGGCAGCCAAAACATTTCCTGGAAAGCAGTAGGCATGAGGCAGATGCATGATCTAAAATATAATTGGGTGAGTGCACGTGCACACACACACACACACACACACACACACACACACACACACACACAATTTACATACACAATAAGCACACCCTTACACACACACACGCACATACGCACACACACACACACACACACACATACACACACACACACACACACACACACACACACACACACACAGACACACACACACACACACACACACATACACACACACACACACACACACACACACACACACACACACACACACACACACACACACACACACACACTTGCACACACTTTAGAGGATGGTCACTTCACTTGTCAGAATATCTCTGGTGTGTGGCAGAAAATCAGAGATTCTGACAGAAAATTATGTTGCAGAGTAAAGATATATAGACTTTGCACAAAAGACACCCCCAATCCAAGAAGTAAAGCGAAGACCCAAGCACTGAGTTGATGCTAACCTTTGCAATGGTGTACTGCCCACAGTTTTTTTCTGTCTGGTGAATAGTCTCTTTATTTATATGAAGCCAAGACTGATTCTGTACATTCAAATACCATTTCAAACATTCCAAACAGTAAGTAAAAGTAGAAATATCTGTAGACACTGGTTTGAAATATATCTCGTAATAAAGCACAGAGTACATGGTCTGTTGTAACAGATGATGCTGGGTTCTGATGTAATGCACAGACAACGTACACTTAGGTACCTATTTCATTAGACTACAGGGATGATAACTTGCTTACTAGCACTGACACACATTACCTATGCCACAAGTGACTCGGCACTGAAACGTGAGCCTGGCATCAGACAGTCACATGAGAGTGAAAGGACTGTGTTCTGTGGTTCACATCCTGGTTCTTAGAGATCATTTGTGAACTGCCTCACTACAGCAATGACCTCCACTGAAAGCTGAAGGGAGCTTACAAGGCTTCTTCTTATAGGGCCACTACGATGACATCATTAGCTTGCAAGCAGTGGCCGTATGTACACACTGACATTCCATAGATCTTACAAGACTAATTCTTATAGGCCCCAAGGGTGCAGTCAGACATAGTCTTTACACTGCACTGAGTACATTTTTTTTTGTGAGCATCACATCAATATGGCTTTTTTCAGGTCATATTTTACATCTTTCTAAATGAATGCGTCCAACAACAGGTGCAGTATTGTCAGTCTAAAAGCAATATATTTAATGGATTTAAGGGGAAGAGATGAAAATGTTTCTTACATTTATTAAGTGCTTGGGAGCAGCATTTTTGACAGACATGTCCATTTTTAAGTAATAGGGATATATGTATATGTGTGTGAAGAGGTAGCATTAAGACCTTATGAGTACAAAATGGAAATTGCTTGCTACACCTCTGATAGGTCCACCATCATGACATCATTAGCTTCCAGGCAAGTGGCAGCATGCGCTGTGGCTGTGAAGCTTTGCATGAGATGGCAAACTGGCATTCTGATCAAGCATATGAGATAAAACCTAAAAATTGTAAGCTGTACCCCTCACCCATTACCTGTCTCTGTGAATGTTGGCCCCCTGCATTTCACCACTCTACTCAAAAGGGAACATTGTTCTTATCAAGGTGAGAACTGACAGTAGAAACAACACAGGATCAGAAGGGGATGGAATGCAAAGAGAGAATGAAAAATAAAACAAAACAATGAACTGGTGTTCTGGACATAAGAATCAGCTGCTAAACAAAAGAATACAGAAATGAAATCAGAATTAAACATAGTCTTCTGTCCATGCCTGAAGAGAAAGAAGGGTTTGTGACAATATTTTGACTACAAATATGATGCATTTCAATGCAAAATACGATTACTACAGTAGCAGTTTAGATCCAATATCAAAAGATGAAGTATACTATCTGTACAGTATCATCATGCTTATTTTATAACATTTCCTCCTAGTCACTGTACTCTATTTCTAACATAATTAATATCTAGGTTATAGCTTTTAGTACAAATTAGTCAGTAGCAATACGGTTTCATGGGACAGTCTGACGATACACAAATATATTTCTGTGACTTCTAACCATGTAAGTTAATTTTCTTCTTCACCAACTCAGCTGAACCCTTGCAGAATTGTATAAAACGTGTAAAGTTTACCATACCCAGATGGCAAAATAATAGTCTGGTACAGTATCTGATATGCACAGAAAAGAACTAACTGTTCAACCACCAGCTATAAATTAAATGCAGCAAACCTTATTAAAATGTTCATTTAAGAAAACCAGTAATTATTTCTAATTAGCAGTTATGTATATTGTTATTATGCTCTCCATCTACAGTAATGCCCCTTACTGAACCATGTGTAACTGCCTAAAATGTAGAACTCCACCAACGTAAACAGTATGCAATAAATCATTTCACTTCTATGAGCACCCGTTAGCTGAGCTTGACATTTGAAATGCAATTATATAACAGTTTATATGCACAGCTCAAATACAGGCATGACAGATCAATATTTTCAACACAACATTCAATATACAAACTATGACATAGAAAAAAATGGTTTCTGAAAAACAATCAAATGGTAGCTATGAAAAATATTATAAATCAGTCTTTAAAATTAGGATAGATCATTTGAAGGTATGAATTTTAATTGTAGTCAGTGTTCTCAGATTTCCTGTTGCTGTTAAACAGCATATATAACTGGATTTAGTGTAAAACATTGACATTTTGAATGAAAGAGCAGTTTTCAGTTTTGGCAAAAAGCCAGACTGCATATAAATTCCTTTTAATCTGAAAATGTTATCCTAATTCATCAAATTCTCTTTTGCATGAGAAGAATAAACTGCCATTCTCTGCTGGTAGCTGCTATAGTTAAGAATAGAGATGCACCTTCTCAATATCCTTTCACCTTGTTACTGCATTGATGATGTCATAGGTGACTGTGTTGTGCTTACTCTCCCAGCATTCCATAATGGTGAAGGACTGTGTGTATCAGAGCATGGAAGATGTGCTCTTACATACAATGAGCAGATTGTAAGCTTTATTAGTAGTACCTGTCAAGAAATGTGAAGTGTGATTTAAAAAGTGATTTTACAAATACATTCACTGGGATACTTAGCAAGATAAAGCCACAGCAGAAACAAGACTGTATAACCAAAGAATGAAAAAAAAAACAACAACAAATGAATAAATAAAAGACAGGATGTAATACATGATAAAAAAAAATAAAAGTTATATTTGGGTACCCAAATTGAGATGAGTGACATGTCTAATACTACTAGTTGATACTAGACATAAAGTGATTCATAGGCTGAAAGAAAGAACTTGAAATAGCAAATGAAACTAAAGTGAAAGCTATTTTATTACCTCAAAGGAATAAATATTTAAAGCATACGCATCCTAAATCCCTTTATAAAATTAGCTTAAAATCATCCTAGATGAATACTATGAACATGAGTGAATAAGAACCAGTTATAGGACAACCGACAAGGAAGAAAAATACATAATAATGAAAAAAAATGTAGGTAAAGTGAATTTTAATGGTGCAGTTTCTAGTATGGTTCCAAAACTAACACATTTGGGACTATTTTCCATCTGCTTCTAACATTACTTGTCATTTGGTCTCGGTTTCTGTAGAGCAGTATCTTCAGACCCTTCCTGAATGCTTCTGCTATTATTAAATATAGTGAAAAGATTGTGCAATTGCTATCCCTCGACCCATGGCACTTTGCCAATGGCTCCCCTAGTTGCACTCAGTCGGCCCATCCATTCTTCCTACAATGTCAACAGATGTACATTTGTGTGTTGTGAACCCTTACTTAATGTTATCTGCTGCATGCATTTTATTAACTCCTATCTCATTGTATTTTCATGTGCTATAGTTATATGACAAAATAACATACATAGTACACAACTTGCAGCATTCTTTAGAAGGATAGGTTAGACCTTGCATTCAAAACTATTTAGGTGAAAATGCAATATGCTTTAACCAGTTGAAAATATTTTTACTTATTTGTTGTGTTCAGTGATCCACAATTTTTAAGTATATTACATTTCTGCTGTAGAGCTTTATGTATGTAGTGCTGTTGGGTTGGGGATAGAGAAGGGATGATGAAAAATACTTAATTTATGTGTTTTTACAATAGAGGTCATAGGATGGGTTTCAACCAGGGCAGATGTAACCATATAAGCCTTATTATTATGTACGCTGTGTCATAAACCATTGCTGGTCTTTCACTATCCACTTCACATTGAAGGAGAGTAATGTGAGGTTAAACAGCGGGTTCTTACCTTACAAAAGTGGTTACTGTCTGATAGTTACTGTCATGTTATCAGACTGTTCCACCTAGTAACACTGTTGTTTTATACATTGACTATGCCATTGTAATGCGAATGAGCTCTGCACTCCTTTAAAGTAAAGCAGAGTTGTCATCTCCATAGTGATTTCAGTTACCAGGAAGCAAAACCCCCTGGTCATATGGGAAGTTCTTGGTTGGCCAAGCACATGGTTTTGGATGGGATCCATATGACTGACAGAAAGTGAAGGTGATAAAGAATAGTTGTGTAAAATCTTGCCATAACCAGAAATGCCCTTCTCTTCACTGCTGCAGTATTCCTAACATGAGGGATCTCCCGCCTGAAGATGACCAGACATTGGCCAGTATACAAAAGTCTTATACTACTGCAGGGTACATGGGATGTCACACATAGGCTGCAGTTGGATGTAGGCCATAAAACTGACATACGCACATACCATCCTCAGAACTGAATGCCCCAGGAGAAATGCCAGACTAAGGATATGGAAGGTCAGTACATCCAAGCAAAACAATAGACCGTGGAGAAGGAGGGTGGGATACAATACTGCAGCACTGAAGAGAAGGACATTTATGGTTATGGTAAGAGTTTACACAATTATTCTATCTCCTTCTAGTCACTTGCTGCAGTATTCTTAACCTGAGGGAGAGTGACAAATCTCAAGAAGAAATGGAGGGAGAAGGATCAAGGGAGCTCTCAATGAAGCCATGTAAAATGGCTCTAGCAAATCCAGCTCTGGATCTGGAGATGCCATTCAGTTTGTAATGTTTAGTAAAGGTATGAATAGAAGACCAGGTGACTGCTTCAAGGAAGGTGCTGTTATCTAAGCCTTTGAAGAATGCCTTAGAGGAAGCCACAGCCCTGGTAGAGGGGGCCTTCACAGGTGAAGAGAGTATCTTTCTATGAACTGTGTAACAAATACAAATAGTCTTTGAAATCCAAGAAGAAATAGTCTGCTTGGGAGCAGGGAAACCCAGAGCTCTGGGATGAAAGATCACAAGGAGCTGATCAGATTTCCTGAAAGATGTAGTTTTGTCCAGGTAAAATCTAAGTTGTATATGTACATCTAAGGAATGCAGTGCCTTCTCATTGTGGTTTTGGAGAGAAGGAAGAAGGTAGGTAATTGAATGGACTGGTCAAGGGATACCTAATTAATGACTTTTGGCATAAAAGAAGGATTTGTTCTTAAAGTTACCCTGTCCTAATGAAAGACCAAGAAAGGGGGTACCGCCATAAGGGTTTTTAGCTCTGACACCCTTCTGGCTGAAGTCAAGACCACTAATAAAACAGTTTTCAAGAGCAATGTTTAAGGGAGGTCAAAGATGCGGACTCAAATCCCAATCCCTTCGCACCACATGCTCCAGAGACGCCAACCTCATTACTACAATCAACAGAATGTGCTGGAAGGACAGGTTCATAACCCAGAGACTGTCCATGCTATGGAATAGACTTCCCATACATGTCAAACAGAGCACCTCACTGGCCCTCTTCAAGAGAAATCTTGATGAGTGGATGGGAAATAGAAAATTCACCCCGGGGATCACTCCAGTGGCTCTGCTCGACAGATGCACTGGGAACTAAGGTCGGGTGGCATGGTGCCAGGGTAATCCTATGGGCTAGGCTTGTAAAGGCTCCAGGGCCATTAGCCTAGTACACACCTATGAACCTATGATCCTATAAAAGGGGCCGGGGACAATTCTTCCACAACAAAATTATGGTCCCCAGGAGGAAGAATATGTTTCCTGGAAGGCCTAATGTGAAGGATGCCCTTAAGGAATTGTTTCACCTGAAATCTGGACAGTAGAGGGGGAGATAGAGGCAGATAAGCAGAAATACCCGACATGTGTGTTTTGGCAGAAGAATAAGCCAAGCCAGCAGAGAGCAATTCACGCAAGTAAAACAGAACCACTGGGATTCCTACTGACAGTGGAGAGCTTGGTTCTTGAGTTTTGTGGAATCTTTTGAATAGATGCCTATTGCCAACGCTCCCAAAAGCGCTCTGTGAAGAGGGGCAACTGCTCTTGGGGGGAGGGGGGTTGAGAGATGCTCATGAAAGTGGAGGTGGAGTACCAAACCATGAAATCATGAAATAGCCATTTTAGATTATGGAAAGAACCCAGGTGTCTTGGGTGATGCTTTTCCAGACCCTGTGAACATTTGAAAGGCAAAGGGAAAGAGGGGAAATGGAGACTCTAAAGGGTAGTCACAGACTCCCTCCTTTGTCAGCTAAGGACTACCTTTGTTGTGATGGTGCCTGTGAACCCCTAGACTTCTGTTGTCTCTTGGAAGACTTACTGGAGGAGTGCTGGGTGTGGCTATAAATGAAAACAGGTTTAGATGGGAAATTCCTATGAAATCTGGGCACAGGAGAAACCAGGATGCATTTCAATTCTTTGGGTTTCTTGTTTTTCCTGTAGGGACTTAATCAGAAAACTGCTGCCTGACCAAATGAGGATGAATTATCTAATGGTGCATCCATTAATTTAGATTTGAAGTCATCCTGGAGGGGCTGCAACCTAAGCCAGGAAAATCTCCTGAGAACTGAACTAGCAGCAGCTGCCCTGGCACAAGCCTCTGCAGCATCATAGCTCCATTTAATGGAATGTCTTGCTACTTGGGAGTAAGCTCCCAGAGAAGATAAAGCCAAGGCTTTTACTTCATAATCTGGAAGGTCTGCAATGGCACTAGATGCCTGAGATAAAAGTTCTAAGGAGTACTAAGTCATATGTGTCTGATAACTGATGGCCCTGAAAGCCAAGATGGCTGAAGTATAGGCCTTTTTACCCAGTCTCTCAAGGGTTCTACTTTCTTTGTCTGACAGGAGAAGATTGGAAGAGGGACGCATCATAGATGGTTTATCAGTAACTACAGAAATGAATGCTGGGTCTGCAGCAGGGCACTTAAAGAGGAATTTACAATCCTCAAGGACCTTGTAGAAGTGGAATGACTTCTTAGTATCCAGGGCCTGGGTGTCTGGGGTTTGAGAAGCATTGTGAACGTCATCCAGAAATGCACGATGCACTGGTGGAACTGCAGAGGGGCCAGGGACATCAACGTGTAGAAGCTGATAGTATTTTTTTTTAACATTAGAAATTTGGGAGGTGTCCCACTTAAAGTGTTCCCCTATATTCAGAAGAGTTTCACCAAAATATATATTTTCCATAGGGAAATCAGCAACCACCGACTCTTCTTCATGGAAAACATTTTCCTGGGGAGAGGGAATTTGTGTTGAATAATCCAATGATTCCTCTTCATCAGAGGTAAATTTATCAGAGGAGTCAATGTCCCTAATCCTTTTCTGAGAAAGCTGGGGAGCAGTTGTAGGAGCAGGCTGAGAGAAAGGAAACTTGAGTGCCATGAAGACCTGAAACAAGCATTGAGAAAAGGCCTGGAAATCTGTAGGGGTCTCTCTGGCAGGAGAGAAATGCTTAGTTTTTTTCTTTGCATGAGAAACAATCCTATGCAACATCAGAGGACCAGATGAAAGCCTTCATTCCAAAGTGCCTGACTCAATATTTTCTCTTACTAGAGTTAGTGGTACCCCCTCTAGGACCTCTGTACTTTCGAGCCTAGGTTGCCCCTTGAAATCCTGATTGGATGTCTGTTCTACCTCCAAAGATGTGCTCATGACCAAAGTCAAGGCGGCCTCAGAACTGTGCTTGGTCTGTGAATCCGTGCCTGAAGTCGAACATACCTCCAGGTTGACAAGCACCTCAGTAAAAACGTCTGATGGTGGAGGTGCAGCGGAAGCCACACGCTAAGGTTTCTTGGCCTTGTGCTTCACCAGCTCAGCAATAGACCCTGAGGTATCTTTCATATGCTTAGCTAACAACTTAAGCTGTTGGTTCTCTAAATAAATAGAGAGAAGAGAGCCTGGTTCTAAGGGTCTTTGATATGAAGGACTGGCAAATGCTACAGAACTTGTGGATGTGGCTAGGCCCTAAACAAAACAGACACTGTGAATGGCTGTCCTTACATGGAATTTGCCTCACACACTAGCACTTGCTCTTCTTGGATGACATAACCAGAACAGTAGTAAAGAGAAAATATTCCTCAATAGGGCACTTATCTGACAAAGCCTGAAGTCGCAATCACTGAAACAATCAGACCTATGGTCAGAATGGCATTCTTACTGGAGGCAGACAGGTTCTGAGGATGGTACATGCGTACATCACTTTTATGGCCTATGTCCAACTACAGCCTACATGCAACACCCCATGTACCCTACAATAGTATAAGACTTTTGCGGGAGATCCCTCAGGTTAAGAACACTGCAGCAAGTGAATAGAAGGACACCTGATAGTTTCTGAAAGAGGTTCTTTGTTATACTTTATCTTTATGGACTAGTGACCATCCTCATCTATCATTAACACATGTTTATGACTGGAACACATCCGTTAGTGTTGCACACATGTCCTCCTAAGGGCTGTGTAGGACAGCTTATCAGGGTTGGGAGAAGGAGGTTGTTGCTTGTATGATACAGTGGACTGAGAATGAGACAAACTGATATATAAGTAAGCATACCAACCTATGAAAGATGTAATGTTTGCAGGCTGGATGTCATAAGATGACACACTTGTGGAGATATTCATTTTAATGTTCACTGTGTTTATAATACTTATGCTAGTGTCATTGCTAAATTACATATATCATTATGGCTATAAAAAATGGAACACAGAAACACCAGAGTATACTGATATAAATAATGTGGTTAGAGTTCCTCTCTGAGGAAAATATGGCAGAGGCTGGAGAGTTTTAAAATCCATGGGTCTAAAATCTATCATACCAGATATCATAGGAATGTGATGTTAGAGTTAGCTAATGAAAAATAAGTTCCATTACATTATTAGTCAGAAGGATAAGATGCATCTAACACCATTTATTTATATCTAACATATCAGTCAAGGATGTTCAAATGGTTATGTGTTATTTAGCTGACAAAAACTACTGCAGCTTGCTTGAAGACAAGATAATGACTCTAAGTTAATATTTCAGCTTACATATTAGACAGCTTGACTATTTAAGTGCCAAGGGTTTAGTTTAAATAAGTGGATTTATGATTGTATAAACCACTTTAGATGATACGTTAACATAACCAGAAATTGCTATAAAGACCTAAGTACAAAGATAAATATATTCATTTTTTTATAGAAAATGGCTTTATGGTCCCTTGAGTTATGTTGTCTCATAGTTCCTTCCTTTGACTCAGAAACATAGTGGGTGCATTTGTGGCTGGCCTGCTGGCGCTTAACTACTGTATGTGATAAAACACAGATCTCATTATGAACTACCAGCTGGGCAAGGCAGTGTAAGCATCCTGCTTACAGCTGTAGTAGGGACTGCAGGGAGAGCACTCCCCCTAGCACTGTGCACTTTAAGTGACTAGCATTGTATAATTACCTTTTTAATTGATTGATCTGATTATATTATGTGTTTGATTGGTTAGGGGGAGTATAAAACCTTGGGTTGAACTTTTTATTGTGTTCTGAAGAAGTCTACTATGTTGAAAGCGCTTAACCGGAGTGTGTATGTATTTAATAAATAGTTTTAAAACAGAGCTGTGAGTTCTCCTTGGATCGTATCACCCACAACAGCGAATTATTTCTTTTGGAATGATCTTACACTGTCATCTGTGTTAGCATGTCTGGCAGGAGATTTGTGTATATTCTCAGATTAATTTGTATTGTGTGCCAGTATACCTTACTGTGAAAATGTAAATAAGTTTTTTAAAATGTTGAGTATTTCCCTGTTTATGCATAATGATTAAATTATCTGTCAGTGTTTTGATGCATTTCTAATTGCACATGTTTATGAGGAAGATTCTAAAGTATAAACTGTCTGTGGAATCAGATGATCAGTAGGTGATGTCATTAGAACGTTCCTGGTTGCTATGTGATTATTTGAACAGATGATTGATAGGAAAAAGAGCTTTTGCAAACAGCTGATTGTTATTTTTAAAATAAGACAGTTCAGACTGTTAACCTGGACTATAAAAGAAACTTCTAAAGTCAGTTGCAGGGAAGTTAGTAAATAGTTGCAGTCCAGTGCTGTGTGGTGGATACACAAGAAAAATGACTCACCAAAAATTGTAAGCCTGCCATTGCCATACTGTTATGTTTTAGATTAGATCAGGGACAGTATTATTTAGTTTAATTAGAAAAGTTAAGTTATTTAGATAGAGTTTTTCTAAGAAGATGGACTTCTATTCTACAGTTTAATTTTATATTTCTAGTGATTGAATTATGGTGTTTATTGAAAAGTATTGATTTATATTCTTGTAATCATTTTACGTATTATTAAATGTTTTTTCATTACTTTACATTTCAAATGCCTGACTGCTTCTGGTCATAGCTATCATTTATTTTGATATTTAATTTTTTTAATAATTGATCACCATTTGAAGGTTGTATAGACCTGTCTGACTCTGGTGGCAGTGTTTACCATTTGTATTGGGGAAGGGACACAGCTGGAAATCTGTCTCAGGCTTCCCATAAGTGTTAGTGCATACGAGATTTAAATTTATTTTGAGTGTGAGTCAGAAGTCTTAAACTGGAACTCATTGCTCTGAAGTGTATGATAAGGGAATACATCTGGTTTGGACAGATATATATATATATATATATATATATATATATATATATATATATATATATATATATATATATATATATATATATATATATATATATAGTCCAGTCCCAGGAAAAAGAGCATGTTCCTGTTGTGCTCTTAAGTGAAATTCTGGAATTTTAATCTTGTGTGCTCTGTGCTCTGGTGTTTTCCATGATGCTCCCACACTGGAGTCAGTGGTGAGGATTGACACTCCTTAATTACTGAACCTGGGTTTAAGTGGGGGCATCACATATTGGTGGCAGTCCGGGAGGATATTAACTGGATAACACATGGGGGATAGGGTGGGAACTAGAAGTAATACCATCCTGCCAACTGGGGACCCACTGGACTCTAGCTCAGATGGTGATGACAGTGTGGGACAGGGGCATAACTCTGAAAATACACATAAGGAGTCTCTGCATGTGGCAGATATGAACTACTATGTGCTGGTCTACCAGCCCCCTGAAGGCATTTGCAATATCACTCCTTAAGATTACAGGATCCTCATTCCTGGCATAGCCACCAGCAGGAGCCACAACAGACCCCACTATTGAAGCCCATCCAGGAGTAGTGCTTGCAAGCCAATTATCCCCACCACCCCAGATGTTGCTTGTGAGCTGGCCCTGATAACTGTCTCATGTGATACATGATGTGATGCCAGTCATTTTGAGGCAATACAGGGAAGGCACAGGTGCTGCTGCAGATCTGGCTGTATAAAAAATAAAACAACAGTAGAGAAATAACAGACAGTAGGAAAATCTAAACACAGAATGGATAACTACAAAGAGGGTGGAGAAGAGAGATGCAAACATCCAATTACATGCAATTATATATAAGCAAAAATATCCATAACATCATAAATAATTGCATTACATTTGGGAAACACATTCATTGCACCACCAGGGCTAGATTCTCTATAGGAACATGTTAACTATATCATGGTAGCCAAGACCTCTCCTGCCCCCGCTCCACCCACTCCTTAATTTGTTGCACATTTATTTATTTTATTTATTTATTTATTTTATTTATTTTGACATTTGTTAACTAGGTTAGTCTAACTGGGTTGCAGTCCATTTTCAGCAGAGATCCAGTGAGAAAAGCTCCAGTAAACTTATTGTATAAGTTACAACAATAGAAGTATAATTAACAAAAACAATCAAAGGATGTAATAATAGTTGAATACATTTAGAGAATGTGAAGAGAGAAAAAACAAAACAGAGGAACATAATTACAAGAGGAAATATACAATGCAGTGAAAAAAAACATGTACAATCATGAAATAGCTTAGTGGCTATCTATAATATGAGCGCATTAGTTCTAGTCTTTTATCATGGGATTAAAACACTTTATAATGGTATGAAAAGATGAAGGTAAGGAAGGAAAGAAGATAGAGTGTAATAGTAGGGGTTAGGGTGGTAGGTGTAAGGATGAGGTTAAGTTGGGTCATGATGTGCAAGTACTAGCATTTAGCAAGAGTTTATTGAATGTTTGAAGCAGTTGGTATTGGGAGTGGTTCTGAGGGGCAAAGGACGTTTTTACCACAAATGGGCCACAGTGTAACTGTAAAGCTGTTTGCCTATATTTTCTTTGGCTTGTGAATTTCTAGGAGGTGTTGGTCTAAGCTACTGAAAATTTGGCTTTGGGTATATGGAGTTAAAAGGGATGATAGAGCAGGGCAGGAGGAAGGATTATGTATTATGGAATGAGTTAGATTAAGTTGGGAGAGGAGGAGCTGATGTTGGAATTCTAGCCCCTGAAGGTTTTGTAAAGATGGGTATGGTGAGAACAATAGGGGAGGTTAGCTGCAAACCTTGCGATTTTGTTGTATGATTGTTTAAGCTTGGCCAGAAGGTTGGACTGAAGGTTTGTTAGTTTTGGGGCAGCAAAGACTAGGGTGGGTAGAAGGCATGCTTTTGCTAGGGAGATTTTAGATTCATTGGGGAGGAATTGTTTGTTCCTGTAGAGCAAACCTAGCTTTGATGTTTTTTTTTTTTTGATGTTTTTTTTTTATACGTACAATGTAGAAAAGCACTTACTGTGTGATTTTACACCCATAGCCTACAGACTGGGCACATGAAAGGTAAGTGTGTTACCTATTAAGCTACCAGGAGCAGAACTAGCAAGCAGAATGTGGGCACTTCTAATGTATAGTCTGTGTGTATTTGGGTCTACCTGATAACACCGACACGCCAAAACACCGACAATGAAATAACCGACACGACAAAACTGAAAGTTCAAAAACACAAAACTTCACATGCCCGACAAACCACAATCCCAACAATCAACAAAATAAATAACTTTCCCGAAAAACACACACACAACACAAGCACACCAAAAACCTTACAAACCTACACTAAACCTTACATACACAACTATATATGCACTAACCTTAACCCAAACCCTAACCCTAAGGTCCGTCACTATCGCACACTTACCTTACCCGCACCCTAACCCCAATTCACTTAATCCACCTCTAACTCTTAAGTCCGTCACTATCGCACACTTACCTTACCCGCACCCTAACCCTAACTCACTTAACCCGCCCCTAAACCTAATGTCCGTCACTATCACACACTTACCTTACCCACACCCTGACCATAACATCCGTTCCTATCGCACACTTACCTTAACATGTCAGTGTTCTCAGAGTCGGGATTCTCAACTGTCGGTCTTCTCTGTTGTTGATCTTCAGGTGTCGGTTATCTCATTGTCGTTCTTCTCAACTTTTGGCGTAATCAGGTAGGCCTGTGTGTTGAAAGGTCTGCTTCACAGCGACATGTATAAATGGAATTATATATGTTAACAAAGGTGCATGACTAAGCTCAAAATAATTTACTTAACTGTAATATACAGGTATGTAAAAATCATTTGGATAGTACTCCACACATATCAGTTATTTTTGTAGTCATACCACACAGAAGGGTATGTGTATAAATCACTTTTTTTAGGGCAGAACACAGGAACTTGATAGCCATGTGGAAGAAATATAAGTGATTTGCCTGTGGAGCTATTTAGGCATCACTATTGCAGTGCATCATCAAACAATCAGTAATAACATGTTCTATCAATATCTTTCAGTGATCGACTGGTAACACTAGCATACTGACAGAATACAAAGCAAGAACAAGTGGAATACATTTCCCAAAGTGAAGCTACCTGAAATGCATAAATGCCTACCAGATGGAAGCAAGGTGACCCTGAAAACAAATTACATACATAAACAGCTATGTAGTGAGTTATATAAGTGTACATTTGGTAGTAGTATATATTTTATATATCTATCTCTATCTCTGCATATATATATATGTGTGTGTGTATATATATATATATAGACATAGATATATAGATATATAGATATATATATCTAAATATATATATATAGACATAGATATATAGATATATAGATATATATATATATATATATATATAATTATATATATAGTGTGTGTGTGTGCGTGTGTGTGTGTGTGTGTGTGTGTGTGTGTGTGTGTGTGTGTGTGTGTGTGTGTGTGTGTGTGTGTGTGTGTGTGTGTGTGTGTATTTTGGGGAGGCTGTATTTTACTTTTTTAAATGCTGTTTTTTCAAATGGAATTTGTTGACTCACTTTTGGTTGTTTGTGCTCTGAAATTAGCATTCAGTGGGGGGAAAGAAACTCTCCTTTTATCTACTGTAGTGTGATCTCAGAGATGGTATACATAGCTGTGGGGGGGATGGAGTTGGGGTGGCCTGTCCCCTTGCAAAAAGTTGTTACCCCCCTTTTTTTGTATTTCAAGCCAGAGTAGGTTTGATGATTTTTTTCATTGTGCAGCTGTCTGATGGATTTAGTTTAATTTAATGAACCAGATCTTATATATATATATATATATATATATATATATATATATATATATATATATATATATATATATATATATATATATATATATATATACATATATATATATAATATATATATGTGGTGTGTGTGTATCTATCTATATATATATATATATATATATATATATATATATATATATATATAGTTTACAACTGGCATTTCAAATGCGCTTCGGTTGACTGTTTAAAATGCTGACCCAAAATGTGGAATTTGGAATGCCGAAAAGTAAACCAAAGTGAGAATGAATACATCAACAACCATGGTCCGATGTATTCGACAGAGCAGTAGGTGATGTCACTCACCTCCTGCTATGGACATTAATGTCCCATTAAACTGAAACAGTCAATGGTATGTTAATTCTTCTATTTTGCAGGGAGATTATGCCCCCTTCATCGTCCATGTGGGGGGCTGTGGCCCCCACATCCCCTGCACATTACATATACCAACTCCAAGATCACACTACAGGGAGGAAATGGGCTAATTTCTAGTTTCTCACTGAACCATGATCCCCCTTCACAACATTGAACACAAATGCTTGACTTACTCTACCCATTCACTGTAGTGTAGTCAATTCATTTGGGTTTGACTTTCTGCTGACTTGAAAATTGCAAGTCGACCACATGCTGGTCGACCGATGCAGATCCCACCTTGGTATTGATCCCAACTTTCTTTAATGACCTCAGGAGCTATGGGTGAAAAAAAATAACACATTAGTACACTGCAGGCCAAACTGACAGGGATACAATAGAGGTGAAAAGAAGTAAAATGTTGTACTTACAGTGCATCCCTGGAACATTCACACTGACCTCTTACATCCCATCGGCTAAGAAGATGTGAATGGCATCAGGTTAGGTACGTTATTGGTGTCTGCGGTATGCCACTGGCCTCCATCAGTAACCTGTCAAGACAGTGATAGACATCTCCCTTATAGTGCAGGTCTTAATACAAGTCCCCCAACAAATGCTTTTGGTGCAGCATATAGAGCAAGTAAAGAAAAATCTTAGTTTCTTGGTTTCACCCCTTGGTGCTCTGCAGGTATCAGTACTTTCAGATGCAATAACCATGTTGTAGCTTCACAGCCACAGGAGAATGGCAGGCACATCATGGGCACGTTTGTTTCTCATTGCATAATTGTTCAAGCAACATCACTCAACTCAGTAGTACAATCTGTTGCAGGGCAGATAATGGATCACACCACTGTTGGCTGTTTGAAGTACAGTGTCGGGGAAGTGAAACATGGCAGCCACTGGTAAAATGCATGCCATATGCTTCCACAATAGTATAATTTGTTCTCCAGGGAGTCTGTAGTCTTTAAAGGTTGAGGCTGGAAGTTGCATAAAAACTCCATTCACTTTCTGCCCTCTGAAGCATGTGCAGTGCACCTTACTAACGTGTATTTGCAAAACACTGTTTTGAGTTGTCCAAGAAATTGTGCCCATTGGCACAATGTGCAGATTGAGCAATTTTGAAACATTCAGGATCGGAGCCCTGATTTCCATAAGCACTGCACCAAGAGGCTCAGATTAGCATGATATTAATTTGCTGAGAGTGCAGAGACCATCATCTTGTTACAGAATAGTTCATACAGCTCCCATTATGAAAGCTGCTACACATGCTGCTATTAAGGATTACTGACAGACACTTTAATACTACTTGTTTAAGGTAACTTTTTTTGTTTTCCCAACTCATTCATAGAAAATATAATTGCATCAGCTGTATTCTGAAGTACATACTCATTAGTTTTGGCAGTAGTTGTGAGATTTTGTATAGGGGAGAGGAATTAATACTAGAAGTGAAGTCCAGTGTTGTGCTGAAAGAATAGTAAGGCTAACAGAAATCACAAACTGCAACATTCATTTAGAGCACATGTGCAAAAATTCAATTATCCTATGAAATGGGACTTAACAGCATACAATTTCACTTGTGTATAGTATATAAATACAGTGAAAATGCAGTGTATGTAACCATGAGAGGAGAATGCTATTTTCAGTGTAGTCATCTAGGACTTGTTTGTTTTTCTTTGGGGGGTATTGTCAGCATTGTTATGAGCTGATATTTCTGAAGTCAGTGGATATACTCTTGAAAGTAACAGAAACACCATCAGCAGGGTATAGAGACAAGGAGGAATAGAGTGAGGAAAGGAGTAGCATGGACTATGGTGCTACCTGTTCTTCCCATACCTACAGCATGGACCACTCACTCCTACCATACTAATGCCAGTACTTTCCATACCTACAGGATGGACTACTCACTCCTACCATGCTAATGCCAGTACTTTCCATACCTACAGGATGGACTACTCACTCCTACCATACTAATGCCAGTACTTTCCATACCTACAGCACGGCCCACTCACTCCTACCATGCTAATCCCAGTACTTTCCTTACCTACAGCATGGACCACTCACTCCTACCATGCTAATGCCAATACTTTCCATACCTACAAGATGGACTACTCACTCCTACCATGCTAATGCCAGTACTTTCCATGCCTACACCATGGACCACTCACTCCTACCATGCTAATACCAGTACTTTCCATACCTACAGCATGGCCCACTCACTCCTACCATGCTAATCCCAGTACTTTCCTTACTTACAGCATGGACCACTCACTCCTACCATGCTAATGCCAGTACTTTCCATACCTACAGCATGGACCACTCACTCCTACCATGCTAATGCCAATACTTTCCATACCTACAAGATGGACTACTCACTCCTACCATGCTAATGCCAGTACTTTCCATGCCTACACCATAGGCCACTCACTCCTACCATGCTAATGCCAGTACTTTCCATACCTACAGCATGGCCCACTCACTCCTACCATGCTAATGCCAGTACTTTCCTTACCTACAGCATGGACCACTCATTCCTACCATGCTAATGCCAGTACTTTCCATACCTACAGGATGGACTACTCACTCCTACCATGGTAATGCCAGTACTTTCCATATCTACAGCATGGACCACTCACTCCTGCCATATTAATGCCAGTACTTTCCATATCTACAGCATGGACCACTCAGTCATACCATGCTAATACCAGTACTTTCCATACCTACAGCATGGACCACTCACTCCTACCATGCTAATAGCAGTACTTTCCATACCTACAGCAGAATGCCTGCCAAGGATATGTACAGGAACACCAGTGACTCCACTAAGAAACCAACTTGTAAAAGCATGTTCTTAAACTCAGAAAATAGGGTGCTGCTACAGGTCGTCCATCATTACTCTTTGGGTGGGATGCTGCCAACTGGACCTACAGAGACCATGCATGGAAAGATCTTGTGGTAAACATTGATGCTTTTGTTGAACAGGAACATACTTGTGACCAGGCCCAACATAGGGCTACTGACATTACACATTCTGTTGAGAAAAGAATTGTCCACCTTGCATGGGAAGGTGGGATAATGGAAGGAGGGCCATCACTCAAGCCACCTCAGATGGAGATGGAGGAGTTTTTGACCTCTGTCAGAGCACAAAATCATCCTCACTGTCCCACAGTGTCGTTTTGGGCATTGAAGTAGAGCTTCAATGTGCCCCAAGAATATCCCCAGGAGATGCCCCACGTGGGTAGTATCATACCTGTATAACAGTACACTTAATGTCCATTGCCACAGTACTCAGTGACCAGCTTAGTAATACTGTGTGCTATGGTTACTATCCGAACATCAAGGATGCAACATGCAAAGGCATCTGCAAGAGGTAAGGCATTGCAATGTATAGTTTGAAAGCACTGTTAATTTTGCATCTGAATTGGGAGAATGTTTCTATTGGTGGGTCATACCTATACAGAGTTTTGTGATTTTCTGCCTCTGGTACCACCACTGTGGAACTGCCACCACATCATGTTGGAGGATTATCTACCTCTCACGAAAATGGCAGTTATAAGCTGTCGATTTAAAGGAGCCGAAATTGTGTGTGTATGCTTGGCACAAGGAATATGACCACAGGATCCTATAAGAGGCTATGGACACAACCTCTGTGCCTGCAAATACCCAGGAGATACACATCACTTAGAGAGGACAGGGTACTGGAAGCATTCACAGCCATTGCAGTTTGCTACCCCTATGGGCCAGTCATCAGTATCTCCAACCAGCCTGACATGGTGGGGTGCTCACTAGCGATTTGGGTGTCACTCCCCCCAAACTAGCTGTGTCAGTTATCGCAACCAAATATACACGTAGGGCCATCTTGGAAGCAGAAGCCAATTTAGCTATTTCTGAGTAAGTATAGATAATGCAGAGTGTGTTGGAGGACTTTTGTCAGTGGATATCATGTGTGATAGCCTATTAAAATTCTGCCCCACTGCACCACCTTAGTAATGGATGCTAGCCCTAATGCTAAGGCTGCCCCTTTCCCCAACACTAACTGTACACCTTCTCTTAATAAAAACCTTCCCATAACACTACCACTACACTTGTCACATTCAGACATACAACAATGCAAAAATAAACACCGACAACACTACATCCATCCCCCTATTTAACACTGACCCTAACCCTATAATACACACTCTTGCGCAAAAACATACAAAACTTGTCCTCTCACCTATGCCTGACTTTAACCCTGACATTCACACACACACACACACACACACACACACACACACACACACACACACATGCATAAATGGTCTCACCCCCTCCAGCCCCACTCACCTTTCTCGACAAAACATTCTCTCTACATTTTGACCATTCAGCTATTCGTACCTTCAATATTAAACATCACACTTAGCACTTGTCAAACAAATTTGATGAAATACAGGGAACACATATTTTACAGTTTGGATAGGCCAAATTGCATACTAGCATGTGCAATGTCCTCTCATGTTGGCACGCTGTGCAGCAGTCTTTAACCACAAAACTAAATCCAATGTTACCATTATAGATAGTGTCCATCCTGTCTATGGATGACTGAGCTCATGGTCATTGAGTTCTAGCACAGTGAAATTAGATGTGGATGTGACTATGGCCAGGAAAGGACATCCATGGAGTCATGCCAGTCATGGCATTGTCACATCTGGTAATGGATGATATTTATGGTCATGCAGCACATTACCATATATTGCCAGAGACCTGGTACAACCCATGCATCTCATGATAGACAGGTTCTTGTGGGTAAGAGCACTCACAGGATACCCAACCAACTACCATGCAGGCTCTAAACTCATCCAGTGGATCAAGCCGTAGTGCTGCAACTACTGCTGAGTCTATGTCCCAGCACCCCCCCATGCACACACACACATACCACTTTACTTCCAATGCTTTACACAATCACACACCTAATGATAATGGCCGTCTGCAAAACCTCTCCCCAAATCTCCTCCCTTACCAGCTCATGTAGATAATCATTAATACATTGTCATACTGTACTATACTCACACATTTCCCTATGAAAGACTTTGCATGCTTGTGCTCCCTCCTTCATCTATGCAAATGATGCTACCTGTGCACTGCCCATTATACTGTGTTATTGGATTGCCTGTGTCTGGTGCACAGTGGGCCTGCATATGCTGCATATGCATAAGTAAGCACAGTCTGTTGTTTTGTTTACAGGTATCACTTTTACTGTAATGTATGTGCTTTACTATGGGGCAAAGCTGTGTGGGAGCTGCTACCTCTTTGTCAGGGCCACAGCATATTGCACCCACCTCAGTCTAACATGTTCATTTCTTCTTCTTGGCTCGTCCACTAACTCCTTATTAGGTTAGCATCCACTGCCTGGTAAACTAGCTGCTATTCCTCCTGCAACTGACCTCCCTGTGTAACTGCCCTTTAAGTATGATATATTATATAAAAATGCACATACTAAAAGGTTTTTACACACATAGCAAGGTCATATATAGGCAGTGTTAAGTGTGCCTTCAGCAGCCTGCATTCATGCTCCACAATAACTCTCATTTGTGATACGGTATAGTAGTATCGCTGTTCTGTTTCCTTCTGTAGATTTTTGGTGGATGTCATCAGCCAAGTCACCAGGACATATATGAAATTGTCAATAAAATGACTTTTGGGGACATCAGCCCTAAAAAAATCAAATAAGGTCACATATGTACCATACATGTGCTATATATGGGAGCCACGATTAATAATACTAAGAGTCATAAATGTGAAAATGCTATAGCAGATCATATAGTTCATAATATATGATCTGGGACCTGTTTCATGGTGTCTGTAGCAAAAAGAAATACAGCTAGAAATCTATTTGGAAATAGTTTGTTTCCTTATAGGCTTTCTGATCTTCTTGTTAGCAATGGCCACAACAAGTTGATTACCTTTCTGACTGCTATACTACGTATTCACTAAAACTGCATTATGAAATGTGCTAATATAAATATTGATTGCATTAGATTTATTACCTTAGAGCTTTTCTCTCGAGCCTCCACTGGAAAAGGGCACCTGTGCTCAGTCGGATATTCCCTGTAAACAAATATCAATAAATAAACAAATACTAGGGAATAAATGCTGGTTTAAAAGTATGTGATTTAGAACAAGTGCTTTTAAATGAAAGGAGTAATGAGTCAACAGAAAACATGTTATTAAAGAAGGACTGACATGATTTTTACATTTGACATAATGTGCTCTTTTGGGCTTAATAATGAGCTTGATTAGGGGTGTTGATGGCATGGCTTTATTGGTTACTTAAGTGAGCTTTGTATATTGAAGTAAGATAAGTTTGTATGATTTTTTAAATTCTTGGAGACTTGGTTTACTGAAGTGCTAGACATTAATACATTTATTTTGTAGCCTATTTGTTATTTTCAACATTGTAAATGATACTCTGTACATTACAGACCATCTGGCATTTAACGTACCTTTTACAGTTCACATTCTTTCTTTACAGACCCTCGGCTAGTGCCTTTATTTAAATATGACAGTCTATTGCATGCAGTACCTCAGTGAAATGGGCTATATTATAGAAGTCTTGCATGGCATTTGTTCTTATCTCTCTGGTACGGGGAAACCACATGTATTATCCAACATGGTGCAGCCTGGCACTGATAAACTGATACAGTATTCTGAAGGCAGATGTCTGGGAACCCACCTCATTATATCCCCTTTTGATCACTACTAATTCCCTGTAGCTAATATATGCAAAGCTACACATACCTTGGTATCCACTTGGACAGGAAAAAAATGTTTTCCACGAGCCTGGAGATGAGGCCAACAGATGTCTACCAGGTCCTCCATGGTGACCCTGTTTACATGGTGTTGGTCTACAATGCTGGTGTAATGGACTCCATGAAATGCTAAGTGTTGGTGATTGATTGAGTGCCTCCATGGTTGACTATATGCATTTCCATGGCTCATAGTGACAATAATAGCTTCTTACATATACCCATTAACTAATAGTGTGGCAATAGCTAACATATTTACATGATTCAGCAGCACAAACATGAATATTAAGGCCCTGTCATTATCAGTGGTGTTAGTGCACCACATCATCCCCTTTGTATGTTTCTTAATAATTCTACCATCTTGATTTACCTCATTTATATACACAACACCGATTATTTTAATAGTAATGCTCATTGCCATCTACTTATACAGCCATTAGCACATACCAGCTTTGATACTTGGCATTCACCTCTTGCACTACATGTGTCTCTCTGAATTGTGCACATCCAATGGATTGCAGATCATTGTGCAAAATCACTTACTACAAAGTAGCTAAGGTTTCTGAATTCCAGGCCTTGATTTTCATGCTGTTTACTCTGTGCTGTCCTCATGATTATGGGCATTACAGCTAAAAGATTATCTTTTTTATTCATTAAGGAAATGTCCTTTTTCCTTATATATCTTAAAAGTTCTAGCTCTGAGTAATGAAATATTTTGAAATGCTCGTGGACCTGGTAACAAAGATATAAACCTCATTTCCTTTTTTTCTTCCTTCTTATAGCTGACCATCCATTCCTCTTCATTCATTGAGTTTGATGGACCTGTCTCTATCTACCTCAGGGTCAACCTGAATCCAATCTGAAACCATTGAGGAAATCAATAACTGGAGCAATGTCATACTGCTTGCTGAGAAGTGTTCTCTAACTCCTGCCCTATCATGCCAGTCTTACCAGCTCCATAATCGGTACACTCAGACAAGCACAACCTCCTAATGGGTGTTTCACTGCTCCTGCAGCATTGAAATGGCCCAGAATGCATGCTACATGTGACAATGAGCATAGGCCACCTCCCTCCTCTCAAGATAGATGAGCTGCATAAGACTCAAACATCTTATACAATTCTACAAGTTGAGAAAAATGCATGGGAGAAATCAAAAGAAGGAAGAAGAACAACTGCTGAAAAATTAAGACTTTCATGCAGCTGTCACTGTTAGTCTGTAAGTGCTGGAGTTGAAGTGTGCCCTTCAAAAAAAAAAAAGAAAAAAGTGTGGTGAGGGGTCTGCCTTCCAAACACTTACCAGCCTACAACTGCATATATTGCAACATGACAATGTTGGAAACAGGAACAACAGGTCCCACACATGTACGGCAATGTGCACGGCTCAGCTAAAATTATCTAAATCCAAAGAAACACATAGGCCAGCACTGGATTCCACCAAAAAGACTTTTAATGCAAAATATATGGGCAAAGGTACCCATGTATGAACATACAGAAAAACTAACACCCAAAGGGTGATAGAGCATACCAGTTTCAGCATAAAGCCTTTATCAGTGCAATATAACAATTAAGGTTACAATCATTATATATATATATATATATATATATATATATATATATATACACACACACATTGCAATTAAATAGTGCACCACGCAATTATCCAATCACAATTGTTCGTTGAGTCCTGGAGAAAATAGGCCACCCAATGTGATTATCCACATTTTTTCTTTGTAATCCAAAAGAGAATGTAAATTATCTGAAAAAGTGTTTGGTTTATATAGTCTATCTATCACTGTGAATCTAAACCTCACAGAGGGATGCAAAACCTGATGTTTATATAAAGCATTTGCATTTCTATGACATTTAATGTCACTCATATGTTCTGATATTCTGAGTTTAAATGGGCAAGAAGTTTACCCAACATAGAAGGCAGGGCAAGTACAGTTGACCAAATAAATAACCCAATCACTAATACAATTTCCAAAAACTTTTATATCATATACTTTAGAACAATTGAAGGACATCAGTGAACTTTGTTTAGGGACCATACTGCAAAATCTGCAGTATCCATATGGGAATCTACCCATTACTGTGCCAACTAATAAGGTGGTTTGTAAACTTTTATGTACCATCTTATCCTTTTTGTAATGGTTAAACCAGCCTCCCAAGTTTTTTTCCTTTTCTGTATCCAAACCTGCATGTAGAAGACAAAAACTGAGATAGTCTTTCCTCCATGTATAAAATGTCCCAATGTTTGTGTATAATCCCTTGTAACTGTTTGGTATTGCCCCCAAATTCCATGATAAATCTAACATAGGAGTCAGATCTAGAACATTTGGCTTTATATAAAAGAGTTTCTTGTCTATTAATTTCATGGACCCTCTTCATGGCTATGTCAACATTATATTTCTTATAACCTTGAGCATAAAATCTGTGGGCCATATCACCTGTTTGAACATTATAACTTTCCGCAGTAGAACATATTCTTTTTAGTCTCAAAAATTAGGAATGTTCTTAATAACATGGGGGGATGGCAACTGGAGACATATAGCAAGTTATTGAACTTGGGATATTTCCTGTAAACATTACTGCTTAATGTACCATCTTCTAGTACTTTAACCCCTACATCTAAGAAAGACACCCTCTCCCAATAATAAATCAATGTAAAATGAATCCCCCATTTATTTTCATTGAGATATTCAACAAACTCAATTAAATAATGCTCATCTGACCTCCATATTAGCCAACAATCGTCCAAATAATGATGCCAGATATCTATTTCCCCCCAAAATAGATTGTGGCCCATATCATAGATTAAATGATGTTCAACATAGCCCATTAACAAGTTTGCATAGATGGGATTGAAAGACGCTCCCATTGCAGTGCCCTTGAGCTGTAGATAACAGACATTGTCAAAATAAAAAACATTTTTATCAAGCACGTGCTCAGTTAAGCACAAAAGAAATGTATTAAACCCAGGTGGATAAAGGGGGACATGAGAAAGTGGTAATAAACCAGCCCAATTTGGAATATTTGTGTATACTGCACTGACATCTAAGGTGCACAATATCCAACCCTTTTCTAACTGTATATTATTTATGATATTTAAAAATTATGTAGTGTCCTGAATCCGTGCTCTAACATGTGTCGCAAATGGTTTCAAATATTTCGTCAAGTATTCAGATAGAGGTTCTGTTAAAGAGCCTCATCACGACACAATAGGTCTACCCAGAGATTTTTCATAATTTTTATGTATTTTGGGTAGCATATAAAAAATTTGTTTGGCAGGATTTACTAACATAAGATGGCATTTATCATGCTTGGATATATTGCCTTCTTCACAAGGCAAAGTTAAAAAATTGTCAATTTCAGCTTTAAAAATATTAATAGGATCCAAATCCATACGTTGATAATATTGTTGATGTGAAAGTTGACAAATGGCTTCATTATGATACATATGCCAATCCCAGATGACCACTGCTCTCCCTTTATCCGCCTTACCCTTCAACTATATGCTGCACCCCCCACACCCCCTGCTACTTAAATATAACAACTCTGAGATTGCACTTCAGTATACTAAGTGCAATCTTGGAGTTGACATATTTAAGTAGCAGGGGGTGTGGGGAGTGCAACCCCCCCCCCCACTTGGGAGGTGCAGGGTTGCCCCCCTGCTTATACTTGGAGAAGAGTAATATGGTTTGTGCTTTGTTTCTGTATGTACTTATGCTGGAATATAGTAAGTGTTGATATCCTGTGTGTTTTCAGGAGTTTGAGTTTTCAGGATTTTGAACTTTCAGGATTTTGGTCTCAGGATTTTGGTATTCAGGATTATGGGCTTTAATGATTCTGTATCGCTCCCTCTAATTCAGACCAGAATAGTCAAAAAATGCAATATTTGCAAAACAGTTTAAACTAAAAGTATAGCTGTGAGTTAGTTGTAAAAGTAAAACCTATTATAACTTATATAAATGCACATGCATACAATACACACACACACACACACACACACACACACATACATACATACACAGGTATATATATATATATATATATATATATATATATATATATATATATATATATATATATATATAAATGGTAAAGATAGCTGATACGCAGAAACAGTAACATTCAAAAAATCAATTTCTACACATCAAAAAAGTAAAATTGAAATAAAAAATATTTGAAAATGGAAGGTAGCCATTTTCTGTTTTGCACAGTAAACCCTATATATAGCATCACAGACTGTCCTAGTTACCGTAACAGTGAACTGAACTGTTAGGAAAAAGGTTTTTGGTACGGTAGTATGTCAAGCTGGGATTAGGGGGAGGATTAGGGTTAACACACCTGATTAAGGTGTAAAGAGGATCTTTGTCTGCTGCCTCATCTTACTCATGTGTACTATACTTATCCCTGCCTCTAGCCCTGCCCTTGCTGGCTCAACCAGTGTCCTGGCCTGATAATATGAATGAGCACCCAACCCCTCAGCTCTTCAAATGAAGAGTAGAAAAACCTCCCCAACTCTTCTTTTGAAAAGAAAAAGAAAAAAATGGATGTTCCTCCTACTGGCACATCAGTCAAGTGGCCAAATGCATGACATACCCCCCCCCCTCCACAAATGTAGCAAACAGTTGCTACAGTTTATACCTTGCCTGCACAGAGCACTACAGTATCATGTTTTAGTTTTTAAAAAAATATTTTTAAACTATAGCAAATTGCTTGCTATAAATATATCAAACAGTTGCTATGGTTTACATCCTGCCTGCATGGAACACTATGGTGTTCATATTTTAGTTAAAAATCTTTTTTTTAAACTGTAGCAAACTGCTTGCTACAAATGCAGTAAACAGTTGTTACAGTTTACTCTGCCTGCATGTAGCACTACAGCACTCAGGCTTTACGTAAAAAAAGGTTATTTCTCTTCTTACTTTTAAACTGTAACAAACTGCTTGCTACATGCTACAGTTTAGACCACATAGGGAGTGCTACAGTGCTCAGGTTTGACAGCAAATGCAATACCAGCTTTTAAAAGCCAGTATTACATTAAAGAGAAATCAGGATCAGCTGATTGCCCCCCCCCCCAACACTTTGCATCTTGGACAGTTGCCCCTCTCTCCCTGCTCTGGCTACATTACTTCTGCCACCTGACACAGTACCGAACTCAAACTCCTTTCTTTAACGGTATAAGGCAGGTTAAGGCGCACACACACACACACACACACACACACACACACACACACACACACACACACACACACACACACACACACACACACACACACACACACACACACACAAACATGCATTCTCACATACACTAAACCTTATCCCTTACTTAAGTCCTAGTCTAACTCTAATGGAACCCAAACTCACACACACACACACACACACTGACACCCCTACTGCAAAGTTAGTTTGTCAACAAAACATTCACTTGATTAAAATGACAGTCACTCAGTCTGCCATTTACACAAACTGCCCCACACAACAATTTGCAAATAAAAGTGGCAGTTTTATTAGTTTTATATGCTGCAACATACAAAAATAACATTGATATACAATGAATTATGTCATACTATTTTGCAGATGTATACATTTCTACAAAGGCAGCCAAAACAGTTTCCCTCAGTTCTTGTTCATAGAAAGCAATCTAAACATTTCGAATGATGTTATTGTTATAGGTTCATAGGTTCATAGGTAGGTACTAGGCTATCTGCCCGAGGGCATTTATAAGCCTAGCCAGAGTGTGTCGGCTTTCGCTGCCCCATTGATTAATTAACTGAGCCTCTGTCAAGCAGATCCAATGAAGTGATCTCAGGGGTGTACTTTCTGTTACCCATCCACTCGTCAAGGCTTCGCTTGAAGAGTGTTAGTGAGGGGCTCTGTCTAATGTAGTTAGGAATTTTGTTCCAAAGCATGGGGAGTCTCTGTGACAGGAATCTATCCCTCCAGCATGTTCTATTTATTGTTGTGGCGAGGTTTAGCTCACTAGAGCGCATGGCTCACAGTGACTTGGATTTCCTTAGGTGGAGCATGTCCATCAATTCTGAGTTGGACATGGCTTTGTAAGTCAGGCAGAGATCACCTCTGAGTAAGTGATATGCCACTGAGTACAGCCGGAGTTTTTTCAGTCGGGCTGCATAGAACATATGTTTGAGGCCAGTAATCCTCTTGGTGAGGTGCTTTTGTGGTCTTTCAAGCTGTTGGCAGTGTCTTGTGAGGTACATCCCAGATGGGGCATTGTACTCTATGGTGGGTCTGATGAGTGACGAGCAGAGGGGCACTATAACCTCTTTATTTATAGATGCGAACCCCTTAGTAATTAGATGGGCCACATAGACGGATTTCCTAACTAATTTGGCAATATGATTGTCAAAGGAGAGATTACTATCTACCTGGGTCCCCAGATCTCTTATTACCTCTTCTGTATTAAGGGGGCTGTCACCTATGTGGTAATTTGTGGGTGTTTTGTTTTTCCCAAATGGGATGACTCTGCATTTTTTGGCATTTAGCATGAGGCCATGACTTTGACACCAGGTGTCTGTCTCAGTAAGGCCTTTTTGGAGGATGTCCGTGTCAGCCGGAGAGTCAATTATGGCTCCCAGTTTGCAGTCATCGGCGAACTTGGTTAGCCATAGTCCTCCTGTGTTTGCCTGTATGTCTGAGAAATATATGCAGAACAGTAGGGGGTCCCAGAACTGAGCCTTGCGGGACACCACTTGTGACTGGTTTAGAGTCAGACCAGGAGCCCGCTATTCTTACCGTGTGAGTTCTGTCTGTAAGCCAGTTGGAAACCCATCTTGTGATGTAGGGGTTTATGTTCAGGCTGGTGAGTTTTTCTATAATACCCGAGTGAGGAATAGTGTTGAATGCCTTGGCGAGATCAAGGTAGGCTGTGTGAACCACCTTTCCCTCATCTATGGCCTTGGTAACTGTCTCGAAGAAGTCAACCAGGTTTAGTAGGCATGATCTGCCATTAACAAAGCCGAACTGGGTCGGGTCAAGTGTTTGGAGGTTCCCAATGTCTTTGTTAATGAGTTCCATGATGATGTGCTCCATAGCCTTGCAGACCAGGCTAGTCAGGCTTATGGGGTGATAGTTACCAGGTCAGTTGTGGCTCCTCCTTTGTGGAGCAGAATAACCATTGCTGTGTGCCATTCTATGGGCATGTAGCCTGTGGAGAGGCTGAGGTTGAACAGAGTGTTTAGGTGGGGGGTTAGTTTGTTCTGTAATTCGTGCAAGACGCAGCCTGGGACACCATCTGGCCCCATTGATGCTGTGTTTTTGGCTTTTGAAAGGGCTGTTTTCACCTGTGCTTCTGTAATTTCTGGGACACTACACTTTTCCGGTATTGTTGTGGGCCCTTTTGAAGGTGAGAGGGAGGTGAAGTTTGCACTGAATCTATCTGCCAGTATGTTGGCAATATCAGTAGGTTCAGTATATTTTGTGCTATTTTGCACTATCTGAGAGCATATCTGTGAATTGCCACTTAGATTTTTGACATAGCTAAAGAAGGCTTTGTGGTTATCTTTCGAGTCCTTGGCTATTTTTCTTTTGAAGTTAGCCTTAGATGATTTTATGAAGGACCTTAGTTTCTTACTGATACTGATCAGGGATGTCTTTCCTTCTTGGGATTTGCTTTTTTTCTGAACTAGTTTCCTCCTTTTGTTGTATAACCTGTTTATGGCAGGGGTCCACCAGACTGGTTTCCTTCTCTTAGGGGAGTGAGTCTTGGTTTTGCTAGGGATGGCACGATCCATGCATCCTTGTAGGTGCTCATAGAGTGCAATTGTAAAGGATTCTGCATCTTGGGCAGTGTTATCCTTTAGCGTGGGGGCTGTGAAACTTACCACCTCTGACTTAAGTAAGGTGAAGTTTGCTTTAGAAAAGTTTTTCACTGTGGTTTCCTTGGTTGGGGGTGGTGGTGGGGTGTGGACATCCAGGGTGATTAGTTTATGACCTGATCTAACCAGTGACAGGTTGACCTCAGTGCACCAGTCGTTCATGTTGGTGATGACCAGGTCCAATATGTTGTTGCCTCTGGTAGAGGAGTTTACCAGCTGATCCAGGGCATTTGAGTTGATAAATTGCAGGAAGTGCTGAGCCTGGGAGTTTGTACTCAAGTAGTTTTCCCAGTTAATGGTAGGGTAATTGAAATCTCCCAAGATCAGGGTGTTCAGTAGGACCTTCATGTTTTCCAGTGTCTCCAGAAAGGCAGAGTGGTGGTCCTGGGTCATGGAGGGTCATTATCATAATGCCACAGGCAAATGTACCCAGCTTTTTGTGAGCAGACATTCAAACAGACAAACATTGATATGCATGCAAACACAGACACATGCACACATACATACATACTCACACATACATACATGCTTATGCATGCATTTTTATTAAATACTGAAAAAGGCAACAATTTTTTTTCGCTAAAACAAGTATAATGAAAGGAAGCTGTCAGCATGTAAATTATGAAAATAGGAAACCTACTATTTATGTGTGCACTTAATTGACACTCAGAATATGACAGATGGAAAGTAATCAGACTGGCGTTTGTTGATGTGTAAGAATGTTGATGCTTAGCTGGAGATTAAGTACTATATTAGACAGACAAGAGGGAGAAGGGGCAATTTATGTTTCCTTTTAACTTTTTCGCCTTTTCAGTGAGAGTCCTACAAGTTGGTATGCATGTGTGTGTGTGTGTGTGTGTGTGTGTGTGTGTGTGTGTGTGTGTGTGTGTGTGTGTGTATGTGTGTGTGTTTGTGTAAATGAATGTATGTATCTGTATCTATATCTCTGTCTGACTTTCCCTCTCTCTCTATACATACACACACATATATATATATATATATATATATATATAGAGAGAGAGAGAGAGAGAGAGCATCCAAGGTTGACTGGAACAATATTGACTACAAAAGGTTGAAAACAATTTATATGACATGGTAGAACCCATGTATTGAGAAACAGCATTGGTGTATGCAAATCTAAAAATATAGTTTGATTATATATGATTGACTAGGCACCTGTCAACCTAACACACAATTGACCTTTTCAATAACACACATATAGCTATTGATAGACAGATATATAGATAGATAGTTAGAAAGGTTGCTCTAGTGTTTGAGGGCTTGCATTCACCAAAAGTGAAGAATTTTGGAGTTTTATCTTGCAGTATTTCCTGTGTCACTTATCTGGATGCATGTTGCTTTCAGAGTTCAGCTGTCTAGGTGGGCATGTTTTAAGTGTCGATATTCTAAGATGTCTTATTTCATACTAAATCCTAAATAACCCTATTTGTGTCAGTGGCTCCATAAAGAACAATTTACTTTATTTATTTATTTTGTTTTGCAAATCAAACATAATCCCTCATGGTCTTAATAACCACTATTTACATTTCAGTTCAATTCAACTTTATTGTCATTATGTACTAGAGACAATGTCACACAGTACAATGAAATTCATATTCTGTAAATCCTCTAGCAACATACATAAAAGCAATGGAATAAAGGATAAAGATATAAAAAAGCAAGAATATAAAAAATATAAAGAGCAATACAAATAAATAATTCTGTACAAATAAAACATTTCATACCTCCAACACAAACCAACATACAATGATGGGGGAGGAGCAATGGATAAGTTTTATTTATACACCTAATGGCATGAGGGAGAAAACTATCTCTCAGCCTTATCGTTCTAGCTGTTATACTCCTGCAGCATCTCCCTGATGGTAACAACATAAACACTGTATGTTGTGAATGAGTAATATTCCGAGTAACATTATAAATCCTTCCCTCCTAAGAATTCTTTGTTATAGATGTCCTCCAGCACAGGAAGTGCTGTTCCAATGATACTTTGCGCTGATTTAATCACCTGCTGTAAAGCCTTGCGGTCCTATGCTGTACTATTTCCAAACCAGATTGTGACAGAGTGGGAGAGGATGCTCTCAAGTGTACATATGTAGAAGTTGCTGAGAATAGTGGTTGGCATGCCAAACTTCCTCAGCATTCTCAGAAAATGCTGTAACTGTTATGCCTTCTCTATGAGGTCTGTAATATTGTTAGTCCAAGTGAGATCCTCAAAGATATCAATACCAAGAAATTTAAATGTGGCCGCACTCTTCACCTCAGTCTCACCAGTGTGAAATGATGGGTGCTGTCTTCTCTTCCTCTGTGTATCAATAATCATCTCCTTCATTTTACTGATATTAAGAGAGAGATTATTATCCTGACACCACATCCCTCCTGTGTGCTGACTGATTACCCTGAGAAATCAGTCCAATGACGGTGGTATCATCCGCAAATTTAATAATGCTGGTATTAAGTTGGGGAAGCAACATAGTCATAAGCAAAGAGTGTATACAGCATGGGACTCAAAACACAGCCTTATAATCATTGTTTTAGAAATGTTATTTCTCACCCTAACTGACTGAGGTCTACCCGTTAAGAAATCCTGGACCCAATTGCAGAGAATAGATGCCACACCTAAGGTCGATAGTTTATCAATGAGCTTAATTGGTATCAGAATGTTAAAGGTCAAACTATAATCAGTAAACAGCAATCAAGCATAACAGTCCTTATTCTCCCAAGTGTGTAAGGACTGTATACAATGTACTGACTGCATCCTCAGTCGACTTGTTTGATCTATATGCAAACTGTAAGGGGTGCATTGTATCAGGTATAAATATCTGAATGTGGCTCATAATAATTCTCTCAACGCAGCGGGACAATAGTCATTCAGACAATTAATCTTGCCCTTTTTTGGCATAGAATAACAGTAGTTGTCTTATAACAGGTAGGGATCATAGCTTGTATTAGAGAAAGATTAAATATGTCATGCAAAACATCAGCAAGCATTAAACAGTAAGTTCTAAGTACCCATCCAACAATATTATCTGGACCAGCTGCCTTCTGGGGATTTATTCTCCTCAAAGACCTTTCCACATTTGCGGATTATATAAACATTGGTAATGAACTTTACTCACCCTCTTCCTGCCCATTAATTACATATTATGGGCCTCAAAGTGGGCACAGAATTCATTAAAATCATCTGGTGAAAAATGGCTGCCAGTACTCATCCTTTTACTAATATCTCTATAGCTTGTGATGTTTTCCAAACCCCGCCACATACGCTGAGTAACAGTGGTAGTATAGTAATGCTCCACTTTATTTTAACATTTGCTAACCAGGAAAGTCAATCTTGGAACAAAGCCAATTGTCAGTGGAGGCCCGGGGAGAAACACTCCAGATGCATGCCTTTGTAATGTGGGAGGAAACCTGCACGAACACAGGGAGGACATGCAGACTCTGCACAGAAAGCACCCCAGCTGAGAATCAAACCAGAGAACCTTTTGCTGTAAGGTAACAATGCTACCACTGCACCACTGCACCATCATCAGTGACACAGCACTTTAATTCTATACTTCCTCTTGGCTTCTCCAATAGCTTTATGTAGGTCATATTGGGATTTCTTATAATCACTGGCATTGCCTGAGGCATATGCTTTAGAATGGGCATGAAAAGCAGAGCGAATCTCTGAGTTAATCCATCGTTTATTATTTGGGTATGGCAAATGTGTTTATATGGCACAATGAAGTCAACGCATGTGCTTATGTACCTGGAAATTACTGAACTGTATTTCTTCAAGTTAATAGTGCCATCCTCACTCATTGCAGCTGCCTTAAAAGCATCCCACAGAGTACAATGAAAACAAGCCTGAAACTCTTGTTCAGATTCCTCTGTTCACACTTTAACATTTTTTTCTAACAGTGAGGGTTTGTTTAAGAGGCTGTCTGTATGCTGAATAAAGGAATATAGAAATATGATCAGACTGTCCAAAATGAGGGTGTGGTGCAGCCTTATATGCCCCCTTCACATTACTGTACACATGGTCTGATGTGCTTGTCTCCCATGTAGGGAAGTAACATGCTGCTAATATGCTGGTATCACAGTCCATAAATTGCAATTATTAAAGTCACCAGCCACTATAAGCTCTGCATCAGGATGTCTATTTTCTTGTGCATTTATAGCCTCACACAATATCCCTAATTCTTCCATATGGTTAGCATGCAGAAGGATATAAACAGATAAAATAAACACAGCTGTAAACTCTCTTGGTAGGTAAAAAGGTCTGCATTTTAACATTAAGTACTCTGCATCACTACAGCAGTGTTTACTAACAATCTGCACATCAGAGCACCATCGATTGTTAATATAAATGCAAGTTCCCCTAATTTTTAGTTTGCCAGATGCCACTGTACGATTCCCATGATAAAAAGAAAGAGTATGCAACCAAACCTCCGACTAGAATATTGTCCTTTAACCAGGTTTTGGTGAAAATCCAAGCACAGCAAGCTCCCACTTCTCACTGAAACACAATCCTGGATTTAAGTTCTTCCATTTTATTCTTAAGGGATCTAACATTAGCAAGTAATAGACTATGTAGAAGTGGTCTGCTAACCCTATCCTTTAGTTTAACATGTAATCCACCTCTCTTACATTGCTACCGGCACTTAAATCTTTCCTTCCTCTGATTACATTCTTCAAGCTGCTCCACTGCAAACAAGCCCCCACTGCAAGAATTCCAATGGATGAAATAATCCTGATCCATTAAGTCGGGAATAATACCAAAAGACTGTCCACTAATCACTAAAAGCATCTCTCTGCCATACACGATCGATGCAGATGAAAATTGCACATCTAAAAACTTAAAAAAAAAGAAAAAAACAGGCAAAAAAAACCCCAGCTGCATGGAGAATACACAGAGATGTCAGTTATTTTATAAATTTAGAAAGTTTCCCTATAATTGGTCAAGATATAAAATAATAATTCATACTTAATCAATTTTTTCCAGACTGAAAAGTGTACAGCAAAAAAATAAAAAAAAAACAATGCAGGGCAGGCCCTCCATGTGCTCCCCATTAGGGAGAGGGGCTTGGCCTCCTACTGCCCTAACTTATGCTATTGCACTACATTGGAGAAAAGTGCAAAAAACATTAACCCCAGGATTCATGAAGCTCGGCGCAAGGCCGGCGTTAGGCTTGCGCCGACTGTGTGGCGTGAAGTTGGCGTAGTAGCGCCAAAATGCATATTAATGAAGATACGCTGCCGCCACAGCCACGTGCATAGGAAAGGAGTGCGAGTGCATAGGGCATGTCGAAGTGCCGCACGGAGGTGTGGAAATGTCAGCTGTCGACGTGCAACCTAAAATGCTTGCATATAACAATTTGCAAGCAATAGTAATCACATCTGTCAGTGTCCGTGGATACTGAAACATATGCAAAGCATGCAAGACAGTTCCTGCGAACACAAAATGAAGAAGCAAACACAAATGCATGGTAGGGAATAATGGGTCCCTATCCCTCGATTAAATGACATTGAAAACCGTGTGCCCATAGTCCAACGCAGTGTAGATAGTTATACCAAGTGGAAGTGAAACACATCATATGTTAGCGCGCTGTCAATAGGTACGTCCAGCCCAATGGTTAGGGTCACCAGCTGACCCATATTGTGAGGGAGAGTACACAGCTGTGCAGATATGTCCATAACAAAAAACACGATAAATGTAAATATCTAGCGACCGTATGACCGAATTATATCCCACAATGCATGTAATAGTCACATACAATAGGTATGTCCGTATTTAACATACCATATGTGACAGGAAATAGAATAAGCATGTAAACAAAACAGAAGGAGCATATAAACTGCTACAACAATAAGGCAATATGTAGGCTGAAAGGAACAGTATTATCCATAGCATTGACTGTGGGTACGTGTTGTCCAGTACAATCAGACATGTGTCCGGAATATATCCCATCCTGGACATGGGAAAAGGTGGCATCCTACCAATGATTAGAACAGTCAGCCAAAATCCGCACATCTGCGGTCCAAGCCGTACTTGTCAGGATGTGTCACAGTTGAACGGGTATTACCCGGGTATACCAGCCATGTCATGAAAGTTCAGTATGGGCGTGTACCTATGTGCGTGAGGTATAGCATATGGAAGGTCAAACATGGCAGAGTAGTCCACACATCCATACAGGTACCTGACATATGTAGGGTATGTAATGTGTTACCTTGACCGTGTCATGGGCCATCAACCAAAGCAGAGATGGATGGAGTGTCAGGAATATGTGTGTGGGGGGATGGGTAATGGTATAATCCCCAAAGGCGAGACTGTGTTGTATGCAGAATAGGTGAACTGGAGGTGTATGAGGGAGCAGCAGGTGAAGCAGAAAGAAACACAAACAACATGTATACACATCTGCAATACAAGCAGACAGGCCATACTGTAGAACACAATCCCACAAAGAAATGAATATTAAAATGTGCGATACAAATGTACAGAAATGTCACCGGCACATACCCACAGATTGGTCCCGATGGAACTGGCCATATCAAATGCAACACACCTGGATGCATAATGGACTACCCAGCATCCCCTCCACAGCACACAACCCGTACCCATACCTGAACATCCACCAAATCCAGCCATACTTGTCCTATTAGTTTGGAGCAGCCACATCTACACATAGTGATCACTACGCATATGTAGTAGGTAGTGTCACCCTAGGCAGTTTCAGGATTGCAAACTATGTATCCCTTGCATGTAAAACCCCCAGCACATTTTCATAACGCCAGAAGAATGGTCGGTATCGGTCTTGTTATTCGGTTTTGTTAAATTGTTGGATATCCCGCATGGAATAAGTAACCTGTGTAAACATTAGAATGGGTATCAAGACACGATGTCCAGTCCTGTAGACATCTGGACACAAGTTGGAATGTGCAGTAGTGGTGCATGAGACTGTCCAGCCCTAGATGGGCATGCAGAACCTACTACCCAGGATCAAACACCTGCCCGTGACGCACGTGCCCCAACATGAATAAGCGAGAGAATATATTGCACACATTCGCATAGTGGCACATGGAATACGGGTGATGAAGGCACTGATGTAAACAGGATGCCCCCTGATCCACTGTGTGAGGGACAATTACTGTGTGGGTAGGTGTGACCTGACCAACAATGATACAATGCCAAATTTCCTGTGATTGTAGGAAATAACTATGTGCCATACTGCATGTAACAGTTCCCTAAAGCGGTCACGTCAGGATAGAATAAATGTAATTCATACAAGAAACAGGCAAACAACTAAAGTGCTAAAGGTATAGGCTCACAGCTAGGAAACTAATGAATGTTCTAAACCTGCACTGACCGTGGCTATGTGTTGGCCTAAACAATCTGGTGTCCCCAGAATATATCCCAACCTGTACATATGACAATGTCAACCCTACCAATGGTCAGAGAATTTGCACAATAACTGGCCAGCCTCTTAACCACTCACAAAGCCAGTGACCTTTGGAGGAAAGGTGTTGAATGAGATTGACTACTTACAACAATGAAGAGTAATAGACGCATTTAACTGCAGAAAATTAGTAGTATTACGAATCTGTCAACACATTCCAAGTTAATAGTACTAATATGGTAGACGTGTCCATGATTGTCCCTGAGTTGTCATAGCCGTGTCCCTGTCACTGTAGAAATGTGTCCCCGAGTATCACAGAGGTCCATACACATAAGTACACCAACCAACTGTCACATCTGTTGACAGGACTATTGCAAACCTGTAGTGAATGTATAACCAATGTCCAAAATAATATTCATTGTATCTATAAATGAATGAAATAGTCAAATGGGAAGGGAAACATGTGGAACCCCCCCCCCACCCTGCATTATGTAGTGGAACCACTCCCCGCCCTAAATTATGTAGCGCCGACCTAATAATGTGGTCAGAGGTGCCCAAACACCTGCGTCTGTAAACACAGGTAGAATGTTAAAATCTGGACTAACTCTGTCCATGTGCTACATCTGATATTTGAACAGTGCCAGGGCAGTTCTAGTCACCAGTCAGACGAGTCTAAACCCGGACCAGCACATGAAGACCCTGACAATCAAACACACGTATGTGCGAGGACTATAAGTGTAGCAGTTCTGAATATCCTTGGAGTGAGTAGACATGCAGCATGGGTCCAGAGCAGTAGGAAACAGGAAATGTTATAAGTGTAGCACTGCGGTTTTCTCAGCAGGAGAATGGATGCCTGCTGTGTAAGGGAAGTGGTGAGGCGTATGTCAGAGTAGCCACAAACCATGGGTATACATATAAATGAGCCAGAACAACAATAGTGTAGTGGTCAGAGCATCCGCCTAACGTGAAGGCATTCCCGGTTCAAGTACGACTATCGCACATATTAATTGTGTAATGAATGCCTCTGTGCTGTAAAGCCAACATTTATACATGTAAAGGTGACCGCGTTCGCATGGGTCCGTTAACCAGATTCCATCAATCAAAGTGGTACTTTTATAAGGAATAAGGCACTCCCAAAGAAGTGCCAGTAAACATATGTAACTCAGAATAAGTAGATGCAAGTGCGCCTGCGCGGGTGTACACAGCTTTTAGCATAGCAAATGTATGTTGTCTTGTACAGCTGTAACTTTTATATAGATAGATAGATAGATAGATAGATAGATAGATAGATAGATAGATAGATAGATAGATAGATGTGTGTATAGATAAATATCCACAGACATAACAGAAATATGCAATTATATATATCTATATATATATCTATAGATACATATATATATATATATATATATATATATATATATATATATGGATATATAGATATATATATAGATATGTAAGGAACATCGAAAGACGAAAGCAAACATAAGAGTTGTGAAGGGAATCTAGAGCACGTAAGGAATTATAAAGTACTCGCAGCATATGTCAGATAAAGCTGCACAAGTGTGAGTACAGCACCGCTATTCACACCAGAGGCAGGGTTATACCAGTGGCCATAACGCTGTTGAAGTGTTACGTCAACATTGTAAACAGATAGAATGTAGTACATGTTGCGACCACCTACACTTGTAACCCACAAATCGTTCATAATCCATAACACCAGGAAAGGCAGGTATGTGCAAATATGAATGGATGGTGAGCCTGTGAATACACAAGGTGGTACAAAATGTGTGTAGGGCCCCAACGCTCATGAGAGGGCAATGAGTAAAGGTGTGTCATGGCTGCGATAACAGGTGTAAAATGGCTGGTATGCATGGAAACTCAACACGGGTGTGCTGGAGAAACTATGGATATGCGATTATGGACACAGGAGTGCTAAGGTATGTTGCGCCGGTTGCAATAGAGCGGCTCATGGAGGTCAGCTAGTGCGTAGGTGCAATTCCCAGATAGAGCATCATCTACGTGGAGACATGCGTGAATGTGCGTATCGTTGTCGGACGTTGTGCATCAGGGCTGGCAGCCCGGCATGTAAAACATAAACGCCATCCATGAGCGGAACGGAGTTCTGCTGTGACAACCCCAAACCATGAAAAGCAGACAGACACAACTACATGCAGACATCAATATGTTGACGTACAATCTCAGTAACACAAACACTGATTCTATTAACATTACTAATATGAATGTGCACAGAAACAAACACAGTAGCAGGAATAACAGGCTGCGCATACGAGTAATAGGCCGAATGACACTATCGCATCACACTTATCAGCGGCACCCCAGACATGAAAAATGTGCAACATCTGTCCGCTGTATAATGTGCAGTATACTGATCACAAGATCATTGGAGTGAAGTGTCGGTGTCAGAATGACTAAGGCAATAGTATGCTGTTGAAGCAGAGATAAAACCCAATACGCATGTGTAAGTGTCTATGTCCGGGAAATGTATAGGTTAACGGACACACAGATGTATATATAGATAAAAACGTACATATATATATATATATATATATATATATATATATATATATATATATATATATGAGTCTACTTCTTTTGACCTAACTTTCATTTGCCCGACACTCATTTTCCTGACCCCATTTGACTGAAATTTCATTTGCCCGACACTTCATTTGACCGACAAGTATTATTAGCAAGAAAATTGAATATGCCCCCTTCCCCACTGTAGTGCGACCCTGGAGTTAGAATATATAGTTAGGGGGGGTGTGGGGGGCACAGCCCCCCACAACGGGGGGGTGTGGGGTGAAGCCCCCCACTTCATTTCATATGATATTGTTAACTTTTGATGTAATATTTCTTAGTGAAAGAAAAATAAGTGGGGGGCTTCGCCCCCATACCCCCCGTTGTGGGGGGCTGTGCCCCCACACCCCCCTAACTATATATTCTAACTCCAGGGTTGCACTACAGTGAGGAAGGGGGCATATTCAATTTTCTTGCTAATAATACTTGTCAGGCAAATGAAGTGTCGGGCAAATGAAATTTTAGTCATTTGGTCTCGGGCAAATGGGTGTCGGGCAAATGGGAGTTAGGTCAAAAGAAGTAGACCCATATATATGTATGTATGTATATATATATATATATATATATATATATATATATATATATATATATATATATATATATATATATATATATATATACACACACACACACACACAAAGATATACTACAGATATATATAGATAGGTATATATACACAAACAACAGGTATTGATATAGACATAGACACACAAAACAAATATGTCATTGTAGATATACACATGTACATAACTAGGTTACTTTACAGCAATTAGGGGTAACATATATACAGCCCGGGCATATGTGACTGGGTGGTCCAATAAATAAATGTTGTACCCCCACACCGCCCAGCTAGGCCAGTCAGACATACAGATAGGCAATAAAGATTACTACACTGCTGCTGTCCAAAACACCGGCAGGAAAGTAGCAGTGGGAGAGATCTGCAAGGTCTACACTTTAAACATGGATAATGGTGTCCCTTGCTGGACCCCAAAAATTCAGTGTATGTGTCAACCTGGTGTCATCGATGCGAGCAGGATGTGGGTGTACATGGAACAGTAGGTTGTGCAAGTGTGATAATACATGGGTTGACAAAACGTACATGTGTCCTGAGACGGGGACAGTGGGCAATGTGTAGGGGTGTGCTCATACCCCAGCTGCACTTACAGTAAGTATATGTCATGAGTGCTGTAGAGGGGTGCCAGGTAGGTGGACCATGGGTATGTAATAATGGGCTTAAGTGTGGAGGTGCTGATTGGCAGAGATGTAGTAGGCCCGCCCAGTGGAAGTCATTAATATTCCTGTGAGGGCATAGCAGACGCCTATACTTCCCAAACCTGAATAGCACATCTACCGGATATACTGTACACCATTGGGGGAATACATAGAGACTAAATCAGTGCCGTGTACCCGATTAGCATGGACATCCATAGTCATGAATCAGACTGTAACAAAGTCCAAATAAACACTTCCAGAACTAGTGATATTAGGTGGACTGGTGGCGGAATACAGGTTATGACAGATGACATGTACGAGTCATAAACGGCATGTACCTAGACAAACTTGAATGAATACATATGCTCTGTGACTGTCAATGTGTCTGGTTAATAGCACCAATCATCTAAAAGTGTCCCACAGGGTGTTATGCAGTGTTCCTGATACAGTGTTCATTCTCCCTCATTGGTATGTGAGGTCTGCTAGTGATGGAAAGTGCATAATATGATGACCACCTCAGGTAGATGATAGCATAATAGATGGTTCCACACCCATATGCCTGTGAGTGACACACCCGTCTGGGCAGTTGTGTCCTGCAAAATGAATGTTATGGCACATGGCCTGTGAGTTCGGGAAAGGAGGCCATATATTGTTTGTAGTGGTGTCAGAAATTAATTTGTTGTATCAGAAACAGCTACATGTAATAGGAAACAGTATTAGCAATTATAATGCTACAAGAATAACCTTAACTTATGCAAACCGTGGAAGTAGTCATTTCACAACCGGCTGTGGGTATGTGTTGCCTTGACACATGTGATAGCTCTACATATAGGATCTATAGGGCCGCCACCAGTCTGAATGGCCAAAGTGGGACCTGCTCTGTAGAAATGTCAGATGTACCAGGGCAGAACATACCTACAGCCATGCATAGTACAGCAATATACATATCTGCACAAATCAAAGCGTGCTCTAGCAGCTGTAAAGTTGCTTATGCCACTACATGTAACATATCGACATGTCAGGTATACAAGACCTGTAACAAGCAACCACTACAGACATGTAGAATATGAGAATGTCCCCTAATAGGACAGTAGCAATGGCTAGAGTATCGCCACATGACATATGCCTAATGAGGGACTGTCCCATGCAAAGTGGGAAAGGTGTCATTCCTACAGTCTCCCGTCGTGCAATCTGAAAGGTGGGAAACATACAGTAGGTATACGGTAGCATGACTCACCAGACAGCTGTGTTAACAAAATCATATTCACATGTCAACATTGCAGAGTATTGGTTCCCATGTATCAGGCAGATGGGCGCAGATCGTATGAGGAACACGCATATAATATGAGTACGTCACTGGACAGGCCGCCGAGTTCGTACAGCTGAACGCCTGCCGTCGCCAAATGGTTAGACATACCCGATACTGTAGTCATGTAGTCCGATGTAATAGGCATCACATGGGATCGCACACACCCAGCGTGAGTGACAAATGTAAGCAGAAATGTTGGTGAGCAAGCGGCTGTAAGATTGTTTGTCTACCAGTATGCCAGTAGTGCACTGGCAAAGAAATGTAGAGTCTAAACGGGTAAATGGTGCTGTAACCAGAGATCAGCAGTGCTTAACACTGTGCAAACCCACGCACAACTGCTCCCACCTGCTGGAATGTGCCTTACCCAGTCCATATCCACAGGCGTTGGTCTGTCCGCAAACAAAGAAGCGCCCTAGTCATGTGTTGGTAGCAGTACCCTGTGCACAGCACATAGCTCATGTGAATTAACAATAGACCATGACATATGTACAAACAATAGATGACACGCACACCATGCAGCGCAGTCATCCAACATTATAGCAATGTACTGGCAGATATGTCCGGACCACTGGTGTATGCATGCCTGGCCGTCCTGTGTGTCAATGTGTGAGCATGCCCAGTATGACTGTTATAAATGTTGTCGACCGACATTACCGTCATACCATCATGTGTGTGAGCATGCCAAGTATGGACAACTGTATCGCATGTGTCACATGTCCAGATAGTCAGTACTGTGTTGCCGACCCCTCTGTTCTACACAGACAGGTGTCATGCTGTGTCTGCAGGGTAGTTAATGGTCATGTGGCATTGACAGTTGCTACATGTCTGCATAGCATGGGGGGACATCCAACCGCATCCACAGTCCTACACAGCACCGTGAGTGGCACACATGACTCTCACATGTGTAGGTTGGATGGGGGGCACAGCTGACAGTTGTACACATCTGCCGCTACTGTACTGGTATGCCAGGTACTCCTTGTCAGTGTGTGGACCTACCTAAATTGCCGGTTGGAGGGATACCAGTGTACGTCATATCCCAGCGTGAAATACCAGCACAGTGGTGTTGGACGTCCTAGCTTTCACTACCTACATCAAACTGCCTGGCCTGCTGTAGTCTGTGTGTGTCTTTGGGGGTTGGGTTCATTCATTGGGCATATCCATAGGCCATTGTATATCATTTGTCTATAGTGGTCCAAACCTGTCCAGCTGCATGGAACGTGTGTGGGCTGTATGGACACACATGATGTTCATCACATAATCTGCAGTGGGTTAGGACACCCTGTGTACTACTGGCTACCATTGTGACCCCCGTATGTGCTACAGATGTCATGGTGCCACTAAGGACGTGTACTGTCTGCTGCCCTAACAGTCGGCCACCAAAGTCTCTTGTATGCTCACAGACATACCATAGCAATGGGTAAATACACATTCTAATACAACTGCCAATTTTTAGGTCGATAGACGTACCCTGGGGGTGTTCTGGACCTGAGGACGGTGCTGGAGGGCTACCTATGTCGTATTCTCACAGTGCACCTCCTATACATGGCCGAGCACAGGTAGTGTCATGTTTGGCATCCATTGTACTGTGTGCGGGTCAGAGAGGGGACATCCGTGGGTACCTACTGTGTCAGTGCATATGCCTTGTGTTGCCTCTTTGCCAAGGGCAGGTCTTACTGTGCACAACCTTTTGCCGACTGGGCCCTGCTCAGGTAGTTCCTTCACCAAGTCACACTGTGCCTGTACAGGCCTTGGCAGTGGTGTTGGGCCATGTGGCCCTGCCCTATGCTGTTCCTGCAGCAACCATTACTGCAGGATCAGAATGTGTCGCATAGCAAATACTATAACAAATTGTGTGCATGTAGGTAGTGAATACTGCAGGGCACCACCGGATATGTCCGGATACCAGCACAGTGAACTGAGCATCCCAAACACATGCTCAATTACATGTCCTGCCTGTGCATCCACTTCATTATGGTGTGAGTGTTCAGGTGTGTGTGCATTGCTGCTGGGTGTCATCAGCCACGACACCAGTGGTTACCCAGCATCCCCCACTAGGACACTGTAGGGGATGTCCATATTGGCAAAGGTGTGGTACAGCTGTGCTAGAAGCCATATATCAGAATCATCATAGCTTCCAGGGCAGACAGCACACACATTCAATGTAATACCCTGGTCATCGCATATGGCCTAGCTGTAGGAGGGTATGCCCCTGCAGTGACTGTAGGCCCTACCCCACTCACCGGGTGGTGCTGTGATGTGTATGTGTGTGCAGGCTATAGCACCCAGTACCCCAGGGTAGTCATCCATGTGGTTGAAGAGATGCATATTGCTGGTCTACTAATCATGTGTGTTGAGGACATGTACGTGCTCACTAGCATGTGTTGACATGGCGTCTGTGAACTGGCGCAGTACTCTGGATGCAGTTGCCTGTGAGATCCCCATGACATCCCCAGTTGTGCTGTGTGATGTACCTGTGGCTAGTATACCCAGGCCAGCACATACCGAGGTATCCACTGTGATGGGTTTCCCTCGGCCTGTTTGATGTGTCAGGTGTGGAAGGCACAGATCAACAAGCCGCTGTAGGAGGTCTCTATCCACCCCGCAGTGCTCCACCATCCCCAGCTCATGTAGCCCCTGGTAAGTCACCCTGGGTCTATAAAGTCTTATGTCACCCCAGTAAGGGATGTTCGACAGCATACACATCCTTACTGCCCTCAGCCTCCTGCACATGATGGCCTATGTTGCCTGTTGCAGCCCTACTCATTTGGTTGGATTGTGTCAGGAAATGTCCCTGCAGGTATACACCGGTGGTGTAGAGTGCGGAAGAAACCTGTGTGTATGATGCTTGCTCACATTACCGTACTGTTCAGGTGTGGGCTGGCCATGTCATCTGCTGATTGTGCTGATCATCACCTGTTTGTGCAGCCTGTATATCCTGACAACCCCACCACTGCTGTTGTCCCCTCCCAATGTCACCAGGCAAGTATAGACACACCCCTAGCTTAGGCGTGCCAATGCAGGGGCACTCCCGAGGCACAGTTCTGCAATGTACGTACAGTATGCCTGACCCCCCTCCCATGCTGTCAACTATATTCGAGCCCTGCACCTGGCTAACTACACACATACACTCCAGGTATCTGCATCACACCCTGGGGATAAATGGGCTACATTATTGTCAACCTCATCTGCAAAGTATAGTCTTCTTATGAATAGTTATATGACCCATACCGAACCTCCAAATTAATAACCACTGTTTAGTGTCACTCAGATCCGTACACAACTGGTAACAGGTGCCTTACTATCACCATATTCGATGTCCCATTGTCTTCCCAGCAAGAAAATACCCAGTGTCTACACGACTTCAACCCGGGACCCTGCACACAACAGACGATGTGCATTACCACTATGCCATGGCAGATATACATACATCCCAGGTTATCACATACAGATCATCCGGCACATACATTCAATAGTGCTGATGTCCCCAGACATATATGTTTATATCTATGTCTATCTCGCCATATCCACATATATCATATATATTATTTGTATACATATATACATAGATATACATACACACATATACATGTACACATATATATAGATATTGCATTTATTTCACAACAGCGGTCCACATGACAGCAAAGCATTAGACAGGCATGAAAAGGAAACTACATGTGCCACCTGCATCATGTAGTGTTGTTACTATCAAGGTATGTGTGTTCTATTGTATCACACGTGTCAGACTGTATTAAGGGTAAGTGTAGGGCTGCTGACATTTACTCACCAGACCTGTTGGCGAATGTATGTGTTGACAATCCAGTGTCTTGGCAGAATATGCGGGCTGTGGACACTATATAGGTCAGCAACAAAACACACTGAACACATCCCGCAGCTAGCCACCCACAGATATCACATAGGGTATAACTGCCAAACACACACACCTGCCATGCCGTGGAATTGAGCACCTACCTGTCTAGTCTACCACAGTACAGCATTATGCAGTAACAGAATGTGCTACCGAGTTTCAGCATCACTGCATTCCCAGAGGCATACTTCTAGGTGGATGACATCATCTGCAAAGGCAAAGACGCCGATAAGGAATGTATGGAGAGGGAGCCGTCTAAAAGCATTACTCTGTCCCCAGGCAGCTGGAAACACACACACACACTTGGCAGGGCCGGGAGTCAAACATACACCTAACGACATTATCACACTACAGCATTACACCATTACAGAACGTGCTACCGAGATTACTGGAACACAGCACTCCGAGAGGCATACTAATAGGTGGATGACATCATCTGCAAAGGCAAAGACGCCGATAGGGAGTGTATGGAGAGGGAGCCATCTAAAAGCATTACTCTGTCCCCAGGCAGCTGGAAACAAACACTCACACACACACACACTTGGCAGGGCCGGGAGTCGGACATACACCTAACAACCTTATCACACTACAGCATTACGCAGTTACAGAACGTGCTACCAAGATTACTGGAACACAGCACTCCCTGAGGCATACTTCTAGGTGGATGACATCATCAGCAAAGGCAAAGACGCCGATAGGGAATGTATAGAGAGGGACCAGTCTAAAAGCATATTACTGTCCCAAGGTAGACGTAGACAAACACACGTCAGTGGTGTGAGTGGGAAAACTGCCTATCTACGGAGCACTATTACAACACTACATGGATACGAGGCGCACCACAGACAGTACACCCTTCAAGACAGTCCCAGTGTGTTCAATGTAGGAATCCATCCTGACATGGGGTATGGACATCTGTTGCCTGGATGACCACTATCGCTATACAGGATTTCAATGGTCATGCCCATACACAGAGGCACATAACCGACACAAGGTGTCACTGGGCATGCTGACACACTTAGTAGCACATGTCCGTTTGGAATGTACTGTGTGTCCATCTACACAACAGCGTACTGGGCATGCTCACACACTTAGTAGTAGTGAAGGTCTGTCTTGTATGCACATGGATTCTAAACACGAAAGGGCACAGTTTGGAATGTACTGTGTGTCCATCTACACAATGGCATATTGGACATGCTCACATACTTAGTAGTAGTGAAGGGCTGTCTTGTATGCACCAGTTCTAAACACGGAAGGGCACAGTGTGTCGATAGTGAACATTGTTAGCATGAGCGGCTGCACTACACATCTGACACGATTCGTCAGTGCTAGCTGTGTAGCATTCGTGATCACAGCTGACAATCCAGATCCAACAATGGGGAATACGGACATCTCTGCAGTGAGGAACACCTGGCATATGGCACAGTTGTGCACAATAGCACTACCACCGTATACCTCAGATACAGACATGTGGGCCATAAGACTGTGACGGACTGCTCCAGGTGTTACTGTCCTCACGTACATGAAGGCCACTCACATGTACTGACCAGTACACTCAAGAGCCATCACAGATGTCTCAGGTGCAGATCACAGTAGTACATGCCATAGTCTACTATGTAGCCCTCGGACATCACCATGTCCTTGGACCAGCAACACACATCCATACATTACCACACCACCATGTTACTCATGACCAGTGGACTGTACATGGATCTATAGCAACTGTGCAGACTACACATGTACTGACAGGGTTCCATCATGTGGTATGCAATGCAATGATGCCACAGTTCATAACCAGGTCGGCTCTACACATAACAGGGGGCCCTGGGTCTTACACAGCTTTAACAGATGACTGTTGCTGTACACCAGAAAACACTCATGTTTGGATATGACTTACATGTAATCGCAGTGGATATGTACATGGCCCACACACACACAATGCATATGTACATAGCAAAGCTTTTGCTGTCTTCTGTGCAGACAGGTGGCTACAGCTATCACACACATACACATGGAAAGTAGGTCCATGGCTGTTGAATGCTAACAGTACATAAGGTAGCAATGTTGACTGAGGTAACATTCCCTCTGTAACAGTTACCCATGACAACCAACATATCATACAACAGTCCATGTGTCATGTATGTCATCACACATGTCCACCAATTGCAGTGCATACAAACATGGCTACATGACAGGAATGTAGGAGCAACACACATGTACATGTAGTGGTGTGCATGCAGCTACCATGCATGTGCAGTAGCTGATGTATGTTGTTCATCTGTGTCTAACTACAACATGCAGTTGCAATGCAGCCCCATCACTGACACCTGTATATGGTGAAATACTGACAGTACGGTAGGGTGTACATCAGGTATGGATAGATGTGTGTACATAAAGTGGTGGTCCACCTTTGCAGATGGATGTTTGCTGAGGACAGCTCACAGGTGTGTCACAAGCCATCCTACCATTACATGTGCAAACTGTACGCTATGTTACTGTTACCCGAAGGTGAAGACATACAACCTCATGCGCGGTCAGGGTGTTACTGACTGTACATCACTTGACACCTGTAACACTTACATCCTCCTGTGTGCATATAGCAGCACAATTGCCAAAGGTAGCGTTGGTGCACATAATGCAGCCAATACAGCTGCATGTCTGTCAGCCGTATCATCATATAGCAGGTGTATGATTCACAGTACTGCCATGTGTGTTTGCTTGTGTGACCATATATGCCACGTATGGTGGGGAATACATCCTAATTGTTACACACCCCTGTACACTGTTGTAGAGATCTGTACATACTGCAATGTAGAAAGCAAGACATAGGCAGGGGTGGTGTGTGTATCACACACATGTCAGCTATCTGTATGTGAATGACATTTGTGGACTCCACAGTGTGTGTGTGTGTGTGTGTGTGTGTGTGTGTGTGTGTGTGTGTGTGTGTGTGTGTGTGTGTGTATGTATGTATGGCTGTCTGGTGCATGGAGTGAGGGTGTATGCTACCATACAGAACAGACAGGATCCCTAACCCCTTATGGTGATGCAGTCTACTACCCTGTTGATGCCATCGGTCTCAGCCTTACTGGATACCTGTACATGTTCATTCTCTGTGTCGCGCCATGTGGGTGCACAGTACTGTGAAGGTGATTACCACATAGGCAGGGGTCCTCACCTCAACACTATCAAATGTGCGTTATAGTGTTGTTGACCCCATGAGTGTGGTCATGTTACTGTGTGTTTCTGTGTATGTCTGTGCGTGTTCTCATCCTGTAATGTGACAGTGTATTACTGCTACACCATAAGGCCTCATGCTATCAACTGTCCTCTAATGTTGACATCAGCCAGACCGCTGTGTAAACCCCCCGCACCATGTCACCATACCTGTGATGTGACCCGGTATGGATGTCACGTCTCTAGCCACTGTAGCCTATTGAACAGCTCACATGCTTCTGGAGCAGTAGATGTGTGGACATCTGTGGAATGGTAGCCTTTCTTACAGTGAAGTTGAGGCTACGTATAGCATGCTGGTATTGCCATACATGCTGGTGAGTACTCCACATTTACACATGGGAAACTGCTAACACTGCTACTTATTGGCACATGCAAGTAGACCTTAAGCAGGGAAGCAGGGCATCATTACCAACATGCTGTTATTGTTGTTACCAAGACACAGACTGTGAACATACAGCAATGCACTCTAGCTGCAAACACTGTAACGTAATGGCACATGCAATTAGACCTTAAGGAGGGAAGCAGGGCATCATTACCAACATGCTGTTACTGTTGTTACCAAGACACATACTGTGAACATATAACAATGCATTCTAAACCTGTACTACATGGTATGTCTGGTGCGTGTCAACAGTACACAGCAAATGTAATATACACTACTCACTATTCTGTTCACCCTGTGCATCAGACCCATTTAAAATTTGGGGGTTCCAGGTAAGGGGCACCAGAATCCAACAAGGCGGGGGGGCCTGTAGGAGGTCTCTATCCACCCCGCAGTGCTCCACCATCCCCAGCTCATGTAGCCCCTGGTAAGTCACCCTGGGTCTATAAAGTCTTATGTCACCCCAGTAAGGGATGTTCGACAGCATACACATCCTCCTGCCCTCAGCCTCCTGCACATGATGGCCTATGTTGCCTGTTGCAGCCCTACTCATTTGGTTGGATTGTGTCAGGAAATGTCCTCAGGTATACACCGGTGGTGTAGAGGCGGAAGAAACCTGTGTGTATGATGCTTGCTCACATTACCGTACTGTTCAGGGTGTGGGCTGGCCATGTCATCTGCTGATTGTGCTGATCATCACCTGTTTGTGCAGCCTGTATATCCTGACAACCCCACCACTGCTGTTGTCCCCTCCCAATGTCACCAGGCAAGTATAGACACACCCCTAGCTTAGGCGTGCCAATGCAGGGCACTCCGAGGCACAGTTCTGCAATGTCGTACAGTTTGCCTGACCCCCTCCCATGCTGTCAACTATATTCGAGCCCTGCACCTGGCTAACTACACACATACACTCCAGGTATCTGCATCACACCCTGGGGATAAATGGGCTACATTATTGTCAACCTCATCTGCAAAGTATAGTCTTCTTATGAATAGTTATATGACCCATACCGAACCTCCAAATTAATAACCGCTGTTTAGTGTCACTCAGATCCAGTACACAACTGGTAACAGGTGCCTTACTATCACCATATTCGATGTCCCATTGTCTTCCCAGCAAGAAAATACCCAGTGTCTACACGACTTCAACCCGGGACCCTGCACACAACAGACGATGTGCATTACCACTATGCCATGGCAGATATACATACATCCCAGGTTATCACATACAGATCATCCGGCACATACATTCAATAGTGCTGATGTCCCCAGACATATATGTTTATATCTATGTCTATCTCGCCATATCCACATATATCATATATATTATTTGTATACATATATACATAGATATACATACACACATATACATGTACACATATATATAGATATTGCATTTATTTCACAACAGCGGTCCACATGACAGCAAGCATTAGACAGGCATGAAAAGGAAACTACATGTGCCACCTGCATCATGTAGTGTTGTTACTATCAAGGCATGTGTGTTCTATTGTATCACACGTGTCAGACTGTATTAAGGGTAAGTGTAGGGCTGCTGACATTTACTCACCAGACCTGTTGGCGAATGTATGTGTTGACAATCCAGTGTCTTGGCAGAATATGCGGGCTGTGGACACTATATAGGTCAGCAACAAAACACTGAACACATCCTGCAGTTAGTCACCCACAGATATCACATAGGGTATAACTGCCAAACACACACACCTGCCATGCCGTGGAATTGAGCACCTACCTGTCTAGTCTACCACAGTACAGCATTATGCAGTAACAGAATGTGCTACCGAGTTTCAGCATCACTGCATTCCCAGAGGCATACTTCTAGGTGGATGACATCATCTGCAAAGGCAAAGACGCCGATAAGGAATGTATGGAGAGGGAGCCGTCTAAAAGCATTACTCTGTCCCCAGGCAGCTGGAAACACACACACACACTTGGCAGGGCCGGGAGTCGAACATACACCTAACGACATTATCACACTACAGCATTACACCATTACAGAACGTGCTACCGAGATTACTGGAACACAGCACTCCGAGAGGCATACTAATAGGTGGATGACATAATCTGCAAAGGCAAAGACGCCGATAGGGAGTGTATGGAGAGGAGCCCATCTAAAGCATTACTCTGTCCCCAGGCAGCTGGAAACAAACACACACACACACACACTTGGCAGGGCCGGAGTCGGACATACACCTAACAACCTTATCACACTACAGCATTACGAGTTACAGAACGTGCTACCAAGATTACTGGAACACAGCACTCCTGAGGCATGCTTCTAGGTGGATGACATCATCAGCAAAGGCAAAAGACGCCGATAGGGAATGTATAGAGAGGGACCAGTCTAAAAGCATATTACTGTCCCAAGGTAGACGTAGACAAACACACGTCAGTGGTGTGAGCGGGACAACTGCCTATCTACGGAGCACTATTACAACACTACATGGGTACGAGGCGCACCACAGACAGTACACCCTTCAAGACAGTCCCAGTGTGTTCAATGTAGGAATCCATCCTGACATGGGGTATGGACATCTGTTGCCTGGATGACCACTATCGCTATACAGGATTTCAATGGTCATGCCCATACACAGAGGCACATAACCGACACAAGGTGTCACTGGGCATGCTGACACACTTAGTAGCACATGTCCGTTTGGAATGTACTGTGTGTCCATCTACACAACGGCGTACTGGGCATGCTCACACACTTAGTAGTAGTGAAGGTCTGTCTTGTATGCACATGGATTCTAAACACGAAAGGGCACAGTTTGGAATGTACTGTGTGTCCATCTACACAATGGCATATTGGACATGCTCACATACTTAGTAGTAGTGAAGGGCTGTCTTGTATGCACACGGATTCTAAACACGGAAGGGCACAGTGTGTCGATAGTGAACATTGTTAGCATGAACGCTGCACTACACACATCTGACACCGGTCGTCAGTGCTAGCTGTGTAGCATTCGTGATCACAGCTGACAATCCAGATCCAACAATGGGGAATACGGACATCTCTGCAGTGAGGAACACCTGGCATATGGCACAATAGCACTACCACCGTATACCTCAGATACAGACATGTGGGCCATAAGACTGTGACGGACTGCTCCAGGTGTTACTGTCCTCACGTACATGAAGGCCACTCACATGTACTGACCAGTACACACTCAAGAGCCATCACAGATGTCTCAGGTGCAGATCACAGTAGTACATGCCATAGTCTACTATGTAGCCCTCGGACATCACCATGTCCTTGGACCAGCAACACACATCCATACATTACCACACCACCATGTTACTCATGACCAGTGGACTGTACATGGATCTATAGCAACTGTGCAGACTACACATGTACTGACAGGGTTCCATCATGTGGTATGCAATGCAATGATGCCACAGTTCATAACCAGGTCGGCTCTACACATAACAGGGGGCCCTGGGTCTTACACAGCTTTAACAGATGACTGTTGCTGTACACCAGAAAACACTCATGTTTGGATATGACTTACATGTAATTGCAGTGGATATGTACATGGCCCACACACACACAATGCATATGTACATAGCAAAGCTTTTGCTGTCTTCTGTGCAGACAGGTGGCTACAGCTATCACACACATACACATGGAAAGTAGGTCCATGGCTGTTGAATGCTAACAGTACATAAGGTAGCAATGTTGACTGAGGTAACATTCCCTCTGTAACAGTTACCCATGACAACCAACATATCATACAACAGTCCATGTGTCATGTATGTCATCACACGTCCACCAATTGCAGTGCATACAAACATGGCTACATGACAGGAATGTAGGAGCAACACACATGTACATGTAGTGGTGTGCATGCAGCTACCATGCATGTGCAGTAGCTGATGTATGTTGTTCATCTGTGTCTAACTACAACATGCAGTTGCAATGCAGCCCCATCACTGACACCTGTATATGGTGAAATACTGACAGTACGGTAGGGTGTACATCAGGTATGGATAGATGTGTGTACATAAAGTGGTGGTCCACCTTTGCAGATGGATGTTTGCTGAGGACAGCTCACAGGTGTGTCACAAGCCATCCTACCATTACATGTGCAAACTGTACGCTATGTTACTGTTACCCGAAGGTGAAGACATACAACCTACGCAGCGGTCAGGGTGTTACTGACTGTACATCACTTGACACCTGTAACACTTACATCCTCCTGTGTGCATATAGCAGCACAATTGCCAAAGGTAGCGTTGGTGCACATAATGCAGCCAATACAGCTGCATGTCTGTCAGCCGTATCATCATATAGCAGGTGTATGATTCACAGTACTGCCATGTGTGTTTGCTTGTGTGACCATATATGCCACGTATGGTGGGGAATACATCCTAATTGTTACACACCCCTGTACACTGTTGTAGAGATCTGTACATACTGCAATGTAGAAAGCAAGACATAGGCAGGGGTGGTGTGTGTATCACACACATGTCAGCTATCTGTATGTGAATGACATTTGTGGACTCCACAGTGTGTGTGTGTGTGTGTGTGTGTGTGTGTGTGTGTGTGTGTGTGTGTGTGTGTGTGTGTGTGTATGTATGTATGGCTGTCTGGTGCATGGAGTGAGGTGTATGCTACCATACAGAACAGACAGGATCCCTAACCCCTCATGGTGATGCAGTCTACTACCCTGTTGATGCCATCGGTCTCAGCCTTACTGGATACCTGTACATGTTCATTCTCTGTGTCGCGCCATGTGGGTGCACAGTACTGTGAAGGTGATTACCACATAGGCAGGGGTCCTCACCTCAACACTATCAAATGTGCGTTATAGTGTTGTTGACCCCATGAGTGTGGTCATGTTACTGTGTGTTTCTGTGTATGTCTGTGCGTGTTCTCATCCTGTAATGTGACAGTGTATTACTGCTACACCATAAGGCCTCATGCTATCAACTGTCCTCTAATGTTGACATCAGCCAGACCGCTGTGTAAACCCCCCGCACCATGTCACCATACCTGTGATGTGACCCGGTATGGATGTCACGTCTCTAGCCACTGTAGCCTATTGAACAGCTCACATGCTTCTGGAGCAGTAGATGTGTGGACATCTGTGGAATGGTAGCCTTTCTTACAGTGAAGTTGAGGCTACGTATAGCATGCTGGTATTGCCATACATGCTGGTGAGTACTCCACATTTACACATGGGAAACTGCTAACACTGCTACTTATTGGCACATGCAAGTAGACCTTAAGCAGGGAAGCAGGGCATCATTACCAACATGCTGTTATTGTTGTTACCAAGACACAGACTGTGAACATACAGCAATGCACTCTAGCTGCAAACACTGTAACGTAATGGCACATGCAATTAGACCTTAAGGAGGGAAGCAGGGCATCATTACCAACATGCTGTTACTGTTGTTACCAAGACACATACTGTGAACATATAACAATGCATTCTAAACCTGTACTACATGGTATGTCTGGTGCATGTCAACAGTACACAGCAAATGTAATATACACTACTCACTATTCTGTTCACCCTGTGCATCAGACCATATGAGCATGTCCCTGCACCAATGGTGTGGATGACAGGGATGCGGCACAGGCATCACCATATGCACAGGGTGATAACGTTTGCCAGGGGCATAGGCTGCACCAGTGGATGACATCATGTGCATGGGTTAGAGCCGGTGATCTGATTGGACATGTGTGGTAGTTATGCATGTGGGTGCTGTGGTGCCCTCTAGATGTTTCTGCTGTGTGCATGTGTGTGTGCACACAGTTCTGCCATGTGTCCAGCCTACACAGGGGCATTATTGACAGCTCCAGATTGTACAGACCAGGATGTACAGCTCACTGTGTCCGGCCACGGCCACGTGACCTGTGCCTGCCAGTGATTGCACAGGCACTACCAGGCAGAGGTACAGATTGGCTACTGTCCGATGACACATGTCCACTGGAACCGTGTCCCCGCTGGGAACATCCAGGGCCACGTCCACATGGCTTCTGTGTCCTGGTGTGGACAGCACAGCACCAGCTGCACTGCTGCTGCTACTGTGGGAGCGGGCATGTGAGGTGGCTTGTTCACGTTGACCTGCACCAGGTGGTGTAGCTGGCCTACGTCCACATTGCCTACGCCTCACTCCTACCAGATGTTCCAGCACAGACAGCTCACGCTCACAGATTGCCATGCCACGGTCAAGGATTCCAACCATGTCACCCAATTGCCTGTCCAGAACATCAGCGATCTGCTGTTGAGCATTTGCCAATGCCTGGATGTTGTTGTTTAAAGAACAGATAGCAGCCCTCTGAAGCCTCTGCCCTTCTGTGTTCTGCTGTTCAGCACGTGCCTGTGCCACCATTACAGTCTGGAACATGCTTCTGGTGACACCAGCTGCTGCGCTCTGTCCTGCAGGTGCATGTCTGCCAGAGGTCCTCCTACGAGCAGCACTGGCCACATGCCTGTGTGGCACATCTACAGTCATTACACTGACACCATGGTGTGGAGACACACCTTCTGTAGCCACCACACATTCCTGTTCTGAGCTAACACACGCTGACTGTCCTTCCTCTATGGCCACTGGTGATGGGGTATGTGTTAGCATGAGTACTGTGTGCGGGGAAGAGGGGGACATAGCAGGGATGGCAACCACTGGCACAGATTCAGCCCCTGACAACCCTACCTGTACCTCATGCATATGTTCATCACTGCTAGTATCCGTGGGGACACTAACATCAGGTGGACCGCAGGAGGGTAACGCACCTACATCACCTGTGAATGCAAAGAAAGACTCTACATTACACACAGACACAGACACACACACACACACATACACACACACACAGACACATACACAGACACACACAGACACACACACTCACCATGCATGTGATTTGACAGACGACATGCAGCATGCATGTGATACAGCAGACGGCATGCAGCTCAGACATTAATAATGGTAGTTAGCATACCTCCCTGGGTTGCACACAACAGCAAGCAGGTGTCATATCAGAAGCCATGCAGTTCACACAATCATGGTAGTAAGCATGCATCCCTGTGATACACCATGTGGACCAGCACAGGTTAACAGTACACATGGCAGATGTGACCTTGACATTGACATGTAGTATGACATGTAATCTGCGGACGTGTGCGTTGACATGCATACATGTCTGACACAATGGTGTCCTGACACATGTACAGTGGTGTAATGGGTATCGCATTGCAGTGTTGTCTGTATGCCCTACAGATAGAAAGCACTTTTAGCAGATGTGCATGAGCATTGATGGGTAGTATGAGGCATCTACATTGCTATACAGTGTGAAGTACAGACACTGTGCGATTGCATGGCATCATGAGGCACCTATATTGCTATACAGTGTGTAACACACACACAGTGCATAGCCATGACTGTGTGCAAACACATGGCATAACTACTGTGGATTGTGACCCACATCACTGATGTGTATACACACTAAACCATGCTGTGTCATGTGACAGGTCACTGGAAGACCTACGGATGACACCCCTGCACAACTACTAACATGTCTTAGCTGCCTGGCAACCATGTCCACACATGGCAGACATGTCAATACACCATGTCCCACATGACAGTTATGTACCACACACACAAGGTGCACGGCTGACAGTGATGTCCAACAGCAGCAAGGGAAATGTATGGTATCTGTGGGCTGATGTGGTGTCTATGTCTGTGGAAGCTGTACAGGTGACTACTGTCATGCTATGACATAGTCATGATGTTCAACACATCTTATATGGTCAAATTAAGTGACACCTCCACAAGCCGTGCACAGGCATTTAGGATGTCCAGTGTTCTACATCAACTATATAACCATTCAACAAAGGCTATAGTTGTGCCATGTGTGGACAATGTGCAACAGGGTGCATACACATCACATCTACTGTGTGGCTACATGTCTCTGGCCATCCTCCATGACCATGTGTGAACATGTGTTGGCCAAATGTTTGTGATGGCCGTCTCACATGTCTGTGTTGTCCCATATGACATACACCCATAGATGTCAGATACGTCACTGTCCACAGGGTTATGCAGACAAAGGGTTGTAGGTTTGGTATGTGGAGTATGTATTATGGGATAGTAAGACGATATTGCAGCCAGAACACTACATGTCTGGGACTTGTCAAATGGCACATCACAATGTGTGCACCCATTGCAGGGGCATATTACACAATGGTGACTCCTATGGGCTGCCCACATCCCAGCTCACTGTGTGGTACTGTTTGCGTACCACACATGTGTTGTTCCAATGTATAGTACATATGCCTACATTGAACAACACCTCCACCGTTGTATGCACAGCTGTCCACACATCTAGCAATGACAGATACTGTGGATTCATGTCAGTGTTTCATTTAGTCTGAATATATTACACATGGGTAGCCAGTGTGCTTGATGACAGATGCTACCTGTATATCGTGACTGGACCATACATTATGTGTACATGTGTTAACTGGCCACATGGCGAATAGATATATGCATTAACATGCCTGATACTGATAATTGTCTCACCTGCAACGGACTGATGTCTGTGCGGCATGCCAGAGGTACCTGTATAGGGGTGACACAGCGGTTTGAACATTATCCATGACTGTATGACAGCTACAGGGTGCACTGTGCATGTTAACACATTTGCCTGTACAATAGCATATAGTATGCACGTGTGCGCATACACAGAGTACCTAACTATAGTATGTGGCATGTGTGTAAACATACCTTGCATATGATGTTACATTACATATTGTACAGTGACACATGCAACTAAATGGGATGTGATAGTCATATGTGCATTAGTGACTTACCAGGCAACTCCAGGCTCAGTGGTTGGGAGACACCCACCTCCACGATGGCAGCTACTGTTTGTGAATGCTGTTCTGAGGGTGTCCCCAGGCTGGCCAGTAGCTCCTCGGTGCATGTGAGTGGGGGCTGGGTTGGTGGCCCACCACCTGTTCAACCTTGTTCCCTGGCGATTGCATTGGCACGCTGTTTTGCATGTCGTATCAGGTCTGTGCAGTGTCTGCGCACCTGCTGGTAGGTGCGTTATGGCCATCCACATCATTAACCCTCCCACGTAGTTCCTGCCACAGGTTGTCATGCTGCTGGGCATGCTGTGGCACATGGCTGAACAACACCTCATAGTTATCATGGAGGTACGGGATGAGGGCATCATCCTCCTGGTGGCTATACGCTGGCAGGCGTGAACGAGGCATTATCTGGAAGACATAATGATGGAGACAGGTCACAGTATCACAGAGATGTACAGAGATACAGCTGCACATACAGTTGTATTAAATCTAGTACATATGAACAGTTATCTTTGCAAATCGTCATGACACTGACACGACTGACATGTTTGTGTCACACACATGTAACACCCGTTGTGCATTGGTTATCATCACCATATATATGTGTCACCTCATTATATTGCTCATACTTGATGTGAATGCTGTCTTGATGTGGGCATGTCTGTTTCCCTGTACTGGTGTTCTTACCTATCAGCACATGCCTGGATTTGTCCACAGTAATGCTGTTGACCTTGATGCTGTGTATATGTCACATATCAACACATACACTGCCTTAATGGACATGAGCAGTGACAATGCACACATGCGCATAGAAACCATTACATGCACGTGTTTTGCTATATTCATCTACACGGCACTGTACAGCAGTTCAACATCCTGCCACGCATCGCCTGTGTTGCACATGTGATACCCATGCGACAATGGCTAGTCGGACGTTATTTGCAGGGATGGTTATCAACCAAGGCATGTATGGGCAAGGTTTACTAGCTGTATCCAACAGCCATTTTGCCACCGACAGGTGCATCAGTGCCACATTACTGATCCAGACAGTTAATGATATATTTACCATGCGGTCATCGCACCATGTTTGACAGAGATGACATGTGCAGCTTTGATGGACAGGGTTGCATGGTATGGCAGGGGTATGTAACATGTATGGCACACAGATCTGTCCAGCATGTGGTGATCATTGTAGTAGGACTGTGGCTGTCCATGACGTATGTCTTTCAGATCAGGATATGTACGTGTAGCATGTCCAGCATCACAGTGTAGCACATCTTTATGCAAGGTAGCCAGCATGCTGCATAGTGGAGGTGAGGATTGTGAAGGCTGGTATCGCCCATCCACGCATGGCCAATACCCCTGAAAGGTGATATGTGATCCGATATTGGTCACCCGAGTGCTGAGTATGCCTGTCCAATGATCTCCATGCCAGTGGATGGCACCCTGTCATGACATGGGTGCCTCGGATGACTACCTAATAGGCCTGGAGACATCACCAGCTCAGGGAGGTAAACTGCACAGCACCATCCCTTACACACAGTGTCCATAATGTTGACTGCTGCCTAGGTGGTAGTTAATGGGTACAGGGTTATTCACCTAGCGGTGACAGTGCTATTATCGGCTGTCAGATTGTGCACATATGTCACGCACCTCACCCACAAAGCCCATTCTGTATGTTGTCCACAACACTGAGACAGCTATTGCTCCTAGGTCATGGCCATTCACATCCTTACATTCGCAGATGCCTCCCATTTGTCTGTGCGGTATGGGCTACAATGAGGGGGGAGTACAAAACATTAACCCTGTTTTACTGTAGCTGCCACTGGTGTGATATGCACATGTCACTCAGACACCTTTTGTAGTGTTGCTTCTGTCAACAGGCCACTGGTAGACCACTCCTGTGACATACGAAGGTACATCTAGTATACTCAGTGTAGCTGGAACATAGTATGGGTGATGTCCTATGACCTGTCACAGATATGCTATGCAATGTGAAATCATCCGTACTGTCATCTACATCTCTACTGCTAACATCTATGGTGATAAAGGTTCATAGACCTGCAGACCATACTCAGCAGGGTAATAGTGCAGTGCCTCCAATTATGACTGGCGTCTCCGCTTGTGGGTTGCAGTGGGTTTATATTATCCAACACCCTATCTGTATTGCATATTCATGCTCAGGACTTGTTCAGAACATGTAAGCACTTCATGAGGTACTTATTACTATGGCACACATTTCAACTCATTTCTTACAGGTACACTGTCTGTCCTCACATTTCCAGCTTGCTTACAGTACAACAGCTGTTGTACACACATAACTCACATATCTTGTGAGACATGGTTGAATATACAGGCATGTCCAAGTGTCACTTAGCAGTGTTATTGCCTGTCTATATGATGAATATGGCAAACATGAGGCAACAGAGCAATTGTCTCATGTACACAGTCAATGCTCACCTCCCAACATATGACACTACAGCCTGTGGGAGATGCACATATGTAGCCATGCCGGGGGTAATGCTCTCACCAACCCAGACTGAACCTGACATTCATGTGGGGACGTTTAACATTTGCAACACACCCCACTCATCACAGTCTCACTAGATCTCCACCACCATAGGCCACACATAGTATGACTACAACATTTGCAGAACCTCTCCATACTCTGTGTAGGCAACAGAGGCAGCCCCCATCAAACACAACACCAATTACTTATAGCCCACAGACTCATGTGTGCACATCAACTACAGCCAATAGGGTGTCATAACCTACACAACACACCAGTAATAGGTGACTCTGTAGGCAGTCACACTTATGTCCCACTCAGCAGGCTACACAAGGCGATAGTCACTTACATCTGGCTGTCGGGTTACAGGATCCGCAACATAACCTATGCACCCATGCCACACCTCACCAGGTTAGATTTGACTGTCATTCTCCATGTTAGTGTGACTGCCCTGAGATGTAACTTCCTGGACTACATATACAGGGGCATGCAATAGCTCTCTGGTCTTGAAGCCCAGAAGGTATCGCCCAACCCTGAGAAGCATTCTGCATTCATCCAGACTGATACCACTGTACAACAACTGAATGTTTCACTTCAACAGTTGCCTATGCATCTGCTGTCATTCCACAGTATTCCAGTATTTGTGTGCTTTGAATGACATAGTCAACAAAACACGATGCTTTGGCACAGATAACCTGCACCTGTCAGCCTGGGAGTACAGATAACATGTAAGGCTCTTGCTGCTCCTATACTGCCTGTCTTGGACAGTTTCCAATAACATTCACCACCAGAACAGGAACAGGCAAGCAAAACCTGAGGTACTGTTACTCACTGCTTGACATCTTCATCTCTAATGCACTCAGGCGAGGCACTCCTTATAATGGACCACTTCAATATCTCTGCAGTGACTGGGACCTGCCTCTAGGCTCTGGAGAGCACACCTGCACTGACAGGTTACACGCAGACCACACCTTTCAGTCATGTAACCAGGACCAGAACACCCACGGCTGAGGTGTGTCCATATTTCACAAGGATGTACACACCTCCAGGCTGGTTCCTTAGCACAATGCATCAGAGGTGATCCACGTGCAACTAACTGTGGTCAGAACTGCTATACACATTGTAACTTGCTACGGATTCAACAACATACCCCACGGTTACCGGCCCTTATTTCTTGGTGTACTGGACAGTAGGGTTCAGACAGGTACTACTGATGTGAGACTGACACTACCCCACACTTAACTGGGATGCCTACTCATGTACTGACACATTAGGCCAACGCTTTCTGGGATTCATAACCTCCAAATGGCTGGATCAACCCATACACACCATCACGAAGACCAACAATATCCTAGACATGGACATTACCAACATGTGACTGGTGTTCCACACCTGGGGTTATCCCCTCATTGATAGTTTCCGAACATATGCTAATCACCCTTGTTATCCACATCCCGGCACCACACCCTTCACGGAATACACAGTAGAAGATTTCTACAACGCCTACATCAGACATCTTATGACAGCAGTAGTAAACGTCATGACACCCGGGCAGATGGATAATGCACTTACAAATGCTGAAACATGCACCAGTGCACTTCATCAGCACTTACATAACTGCATGGATCATGCTATCCCAAACAGAGCCATGATGATACCCACCAGATAACGGACACCACTCTAGGGGTCCGGTTCCATGCACATAATGTACAACAGAAGGTGGTGGCTGTTGCAAAGTGGAGTACAAACCCATGGGTGGGGTAGCTCACTGGTCAGCCTCAGTAGGAATCCGGGATCCTTTATCACATCATCCGATGCTAGCTACATAAACAATACTGCGACACATTCCAAAGACTACCACAAAGCATTTTGGAGGTATGTCAGTACTCAATGGCAATACCCACATCTGCTCTGACATATGATGGTTAGGCAGGAACATTACAGACCAACTGCTATTGGCAACATCCTGGCAGATAGGTTCAATGCTAACTTTACACCCTCTCACTCCCTACAGGGCCAAAATCCATACAGGAACAATGCAGAGTCCCTGTGGTCCCAACTATGCAGTTCCAACCTGCACTCTCTAAGGCCTGGAACACAGACTCCATGTGACCATCCAACATCCCAGGCTGTGATTTACACAAACCTCAGAACGACATGGCTCCCCACTTGACCACCAGATTCAGTAATACCCTTGTATCAGACATTGTGGCCCCTGAATGGTGCACAGCAACAGTCATCACACTCCACACAGGTGGCACCACAGGGACTATTGCCCTATACGCTTGACTGGACTGTTCTGCAAGGCTATGGGGCACATCATCATGGAAGTCATTCACAAAGACATTGGTGGCCTCCAGACCTTTGATGCCACCCTGGTTGGATTTGTTAGGGCCAGACCATGGCTCCTACACCTGGTGGACTCCTTTGATACAGTTACCAGGGTAGTTGATGAGGGTAAGGGGGTCCACACACTCCTACATTGTCCTCTCATTGGCTTTCAGCACCATTTTCCATTCTGGTATTGACAACAAACACATCCACCTGCACATCGACCCCTACATCTTGGGATGTTATGCAAAGTGGCTCACGGACAGGACCCACACAATGAGGGTAGCATACCATGGTACCTACAGTAATTCAGTTAGTCTTGGCGTACCACAGTCCTCGGTCATAGGGCCCCTCATGTTCGGTATATGCTTCTCTGAGGTACAGGCTAGCACAGAGGGACTTTCCCTGAATAGGTTTCCAGACGACTGCAAACAAGGAGCCATGATTGATCCCCCAGCTGATACAGACACCCTCCATATGGGTGTCACTGTGACAGATACCTGATGTCAATAACATGGCCTCAAGCTGCATAACACAAGGTGCATAGACATCCCCTTTGGATTACACCACTCACCCACTAACTGTCACATAGGTGGTAGTCCCCTACATACATGTGACATTATACAGGATCTTAGTACACATGTATATAGCACCCACTCCTTTGATAACCATATTGCCAATGTGGTGTGGATATCCTTCTACGTGGCCACCCTTATCTGTAATGGGTTTGTAGCTGGAACAAAGGCACCCATTGTACCTCTATACTCCTGATGTATGACACACGTTCAGGGGTACAACAACCCTTTTGGAGTGTACCTTACAGAACAGCAACGTCTTTACATACCACAGCATTAACACACCATGAGGATTATTGACCTCCAAAGGATGACGTATGCGGCACAACTACGGACACCATGACTGTACACATTTGCATACTGCATACTCAGGGGTGACCTCTGCTGAATATACAGGGCCCATGTCCACAACAATATTTATGGATATACTCCACATATGCAACATAAGCAAAGGCCACTGACAGCAACATGCTCATGGATATATGCACAAACGCAACAATGAGTGGGACGTGCTTGAGGGATACATTCCTGAACCAGACACTCACCATGCTTTGGAACATGATTCCTATGTACATCAAGCAGGGACACTCACTAGCACTCTTCATGAGATACCTCGATGGGTGGATGGGAGACACACATGTACGCCAGGGAACACTGCAGTAGCTTGTACTGTACACAGGTGCAGGTAACACATGACCCTGCTGTTCACAGACAGGACACTACCCTAGGGAGGTGCGGCCAGTGAAAGCACTGTCATTGGGCTTACACATGGACGTGGCCAGACAGCATAGTACCTCACTATGAACCTGTGAAGCTATTACATGTCCTTTGTGCATGGATAATTGAGTAGCTCTTCCAATTCAGTTAGCTATCATGCTGTTACAGTGTCCCGTGACTACAAGCCATATGTATCCTGTTATTGTGTATTCTACATGCCAATAAACGATACCCTTTGTTTGCATGATATAACAGTTATGCTGTGTAAAATATCTGACATATCTACCTACAGTACTGTACATTACACATATTTTAAACATTATCCCATAATGCAAAGCATACTTGCACAGCAGGACCACCCTAGGCATGTTATTCTCATTATATGCCCTTACACATGCCTACTGTGACAGTATATCAACATATACTATCCCCTGCTATGGCACGTACATGTTGGACAAACCCTACCACTGACGGCGGGTGGCGTGGAATTGTTGTGTTTAAAGCCCTCATGTAGCATCCTTTGTGGTGTATGAGATGTTTACCGTGTGACCCACAGCAGGACACACAATTTCTACAAGTGTTGCTATGCTCAACAAGACAGCACTACATAATACCTTTTCCCACTTTATGCATTGCGTACACTTTAATTACTACAAAACAGGCTCTACATACACTGACATACTGAGTGTTTTACATACCTTGTTTCTGAGTCTTCGTAAAATATCTCTCTTACACCTTTACTGTTTAAACGGTTCTATGGTATGAGCTTACGGTTTGAATGTATGGCAAGGCATCCTTATATACGTCAATACCTGTAACATGTGGTATCCTGCCGCCAATTGGTGTTCCTGAGTAAATTATTACATGCACATCAGCCGTGCCACTACTCCATTCACAAATTATGCGGCAACAGTGGGGTATAATTGAATTCTCCACTTGGGCGTTGCCCGTTTGCCCTACCTTCAGGGAGACGGCCTGTATGTGTTTTGTTGTGAGGAATTGCAACTGCTATTTGGAGAGACACAGATATTTTGAATTTATGTCCCCCATGGATTGTGTGTGATGGCTAGAGTATGTAGTTCTACATGTGAGTGTACCTGTCATCTCAACCGTCTGATAAGGGACTACTGCAAACAAAACCTGTAACATCACCGTCTGTTCCATTATGCAACAGCTACAATTTCACATGGCGCCATTACAAATGTGTCTCTCACAAGGTATGGTAACAGTTCTGCAGATGTAATTGAGTGACTGGATGTTTGTGATGTTATTACAGTCTGTATTGCAATTGTTTTGGCTGTGGGGAAGATGTAGGTGGGTGTACATAGCATATACAGGTTTGTGGGGACTGCATTTCTACATATTCCATATATGTGTGTGGGCTGCTTCCCTAATTGAAGACCTATCATTTAGTAGACTGAGAAACTATGGTTGTTACGGGCTTATACATTGAGCCATTGTTAATTGGTTTCTGTATAGCATGCAGGTGAGGTTAATACTTCAAAACCTCCGGAAATACATCGATATGTAAGGGAATGTTACTAAATGACAGCTGTCTTGTGTATTTCTGTCAGAGATATTTGCACTCATTGCAGTTGTGTTGGTGACTGAACCTCTTTGGCATGGGTTGCTACCTTTTCAAATGGCCATAGTGGGACATTTGCAGGACACACATAGGTGTTTCCAAGCCGACACATACCCACAGTCAGTACACAGGCTAGAACATACTTTTATCCTGAATGCATACTTATTCTTGAAGCACTTTAGCTACTTATCATGTTTCATATAAAATTTACATATTTTAGATACAGGCATAACTATTTAATGCGACTATTACATAATATATGGGACATAATTATGTCCTACAATCTCGGACATTTGCCCTTTTTAATGTTTTTGTCAGGACACAACTGCCCAGGGAGGGGCTGTCCCTCTTAAAGTGGGACAGGTGGTAACCGTATGCCTATGGCCAGCTATAACCACACCTACCATACTGATCTACCTCCGAGTTAGCACTAACAGACACACGGTGCAAACACATACACACACACACACACACACACACACACACACACACACACACACACACACACACACACACACATTACAGTCCCACAGAAATGCACATGGCAACCTCAACACACACATACACAGACTACAGCAATCACATACACAGTTGAACACAGTACCTACCTGGACCGCAGCACTGGCAGCAATAACTACATGTCCCTTAACATCATGATAATATTACTCTCAGTTCTAGTGTTCTGGTACTGTGGTCTTTCGGTCTTTCAGCCTCGTGATTACACGTGTCGGTATGTGACACATTCAATAGTTGGCAGTATCCTATTTATTTGTACCTCCATGGTTGTGTACATGTCGTTGACCTATCTATATATTTGCAGATATAGGTGAATACGTATATATCAACTTATATCTCTCTATCACCCTTTATATATATATATATATATATATATATATATATATATATATATATATATATATATATATATATATATATATATATATATATATATCTAGAGAGAGAGAGAGGGAGAACACACCTTTTGTTGTGTACATGTCAGTGTATACTGTTTCCTGAACTCCGCACGTTTGTGTTTTAACCTGTCACAATATACACCTGCCATTGGTACATCTCGGGTAGCTTAGTGTTAGGTGATTGTGTACATGATTGCATGTTCTACTCCTGGCAGTGGATGTTCTACCCTTCAGAGCAGGCACTATTAGTACAGGGGTGAATAATGCTAGTTTCACCTGTTCTTGACATCGTTGACCGTGATCTGCGCGATATTCACAAAAGCTTAGCTCTGTTTCGCGTGTGTCCATATATTCATGTTTAAAACTACGCTTATCAGCACTTGCCAACGCATAATCCCACTGACATGTGCTAAACCTGATCTGATGACCTGCATCCAACATCCATTATTCATGCCTTCGGGATTACATAACATCCCTTGCAGAACGTGAGACCGGGAACATGCACAACAGTCAGTGCATTTACCACTTGGGCATCTGGGATTTGTACACGTGTTATGGTATTTTGTATGTGGACTGTACTACAGCTGTTACTCCATACTGCAATCAAATGTATATGGATGAGACCTATTAATGGTATGTTCAAGTGATGTTTAATGGATGTGCTCCAGCATTGGTATTGTATGTCACAGTGAGCCACACACCATAATGTGCTACACCTTCACACAACCATAGGTGGAGCATGCTGGGGTGACAGATACCTGTCATGGGTACTCCCCATGCTTTGCCACTACATCCCTGATTACATTATATGGAGCCACGCATTAACACACCAGGTAAGCCATGCAGAGTGTGAGGGGAACAGTGATTACACACATGGATCCTGCAATTGCCTCTGCTCCACTGAGGGACAGTTGGTTAATCAATGTGGTGGCAACAGCAGACACTGTTTGCCTCAGTTGATGAATGGCCTCTGACAATCGGGTGTGTACCTACCGTTGTACCTAGGAACCTATACATACAATATCAACATATGCTGTTAAGTGCGTGTACTGTTCAGGTGTTGACATTACTTGTTCCAATATCTATTGTGTGTGCAATGGTTGAGGGCTGCCTATGTAGGATTCACACAGTAGGCCACCTATACATTACACCTTACAGGTGGCTGCGTGTGTGTGCCATCCAGTTTACTTTGTGTGCAGGTGGAGAAGTGTGTCAGTCCGTAGGGGCCTACACTTTCAGTGTATGTGCTATACATTCCCTCTTTGCCAAGGCGTGGGCATATTGGGCACGCCTCCGTCTGCCTACTGGGGCTGGCACAGGGTGTTCATGGTCTGAATCCCTCTGTGCCTGTGATGGCCTTGGCAATTGCAGTGGGCTGTGAGGGCCTTCACCATTATGTCCCTGCTGCAGCTGTTTCCGCAGGATTATATTATGTAGCATGGCACATACTATGAAGATGTGGGCACACGTGCCTGGAGAGTACTGCAAGGCTCCACCAGATATGTCCAAGCAACAGCACCATGATTTCAGCATCTGAAACACACACTCTATGATGATTCTGGTTTGTGCGTGTGCCTCATTATGGCGTTCTTGCATGGGTGTGTGTGCATTTCTGATGGGAGTCATCATCCACGGCTCCAGTAAATAGCCAGCATCCCCCACAAGGTGGCCATGTGGGATGTCCCCCCTGACAAATACCTGATACAGCTGTGAGGCATGCCAGATGTGGGAGTCATGGTAGCTTCCAGGGCTGCCAGCACACACATCCATAATAATGCCCTGGGCATTGCACACGACCTGGCAGTTGATGGAGTGGTATCACTTGCGGTTTATGTAGTGCTTACCATGCTCACCGGGTGGTGACTTGATATGTATGTGCGTGCAGTCTATCGCACCCAGTACCTCCGGGTAGTGTGCCACCTGGTGGAAGAGACGCATATTGCTGGCCAACTCCTCCTGAGTTCCGGGGAAGTATATATGCTCATTGGCATGTGGTAACATAACATCCAGGAACTGGTGTAGTACCCTGGATGCTGATGCCTGTGAGATCCCCATTATATCTCCAGTTGACCTTTGAAAGGTACCTGTGGCTAGTATTCGCAAGCTTACACATACCTTCGTGTCCACTGGGATGGGTTCCCCTCTGTTGTTTCTGGATCTCAGGCATGGCCGGCACAGCTCAACTATTTACTGTAAGATATCCCTGTCCACCCTGTAATGCTCTACTATCTCCAGATCATGTAGCCCCTGGTAGGTTACCCTTGGTCTGAACACTCTTCTCCTCCTCCAGAGCCTGCGGTGGTTGTCAGCATCATCCTCCACAACACCTTCAGTCTCTAACACATGGTGATGAATCCCAGCTATGGCAGCTCCCAACATGTACATTGTAAAAGTTCCCCGTCTGTTTACACCGATGGTGCAGTGTTTGGGAATACACAGGTGTGTGTGAGGTGCCTTCACACTTTATACTATTGTGCTGTGAACACTGATGATGTCATAGGGTGTGTATGTACCATCGGAGCTACAGGGTATCTTATGTATTTTACCACAGGTACTGCTATTGTGGTGCCTTTGGTGTTGAATTACATTTGGCTGCCGTGGATTACCTCTTGCCCTTCCCTTAACATTTCTTGACATTTCCCCTCCCATTTTCTGGCATGCATCCAGCAGCCTGCTTTCATTTGTACTTTCCTAAACCTGGCTTATCTTACGACATGTGTTCTATGGCCGATCTACTGCAGGTTTGCTTTGTTCTGCTATGACAGTTCTCTTTTCTTTGTAATCCGACATCTCCCCTATCCTGTTCTGCAGGTTGCTGCGAGCAGGCTTGTTAGCTGCCGTCAATTGCCCACTGTGAGTTAATAGGTGTTAATTGCTCAGTTGTACTCCAATTACCCTACTGCGGCATTTCCTTATTTTCTTCCCTTAACCTTCCTGTTTGAGCTATGGTGCACGGCGTGTGCATCCGCTTACCGGGTTTCAGGCACATTTTCATCTGTGTACACATGCGCTTTCGGGCACCATATGTGCTCTCAGCTAAACGATGCTATACCTACATCCCCACCCCTATCCTGCGGTTTTGCTTAGCAACGGGCAGGCCAGATTTGCATTGCTCCAATGTGCTTACAGCTACCGTGGCACACCCCACTGCTGATGTCATGTATACCTCCAAACCACTCCTCAGTGTTGTAGCGCAGCGCTGTATAGTACATCCTTAGTCTGGCGGGACGTTTGCGATTCACTATTACTTGCCTCATTTGCATTACATTGACTACTAATTCATAGTTACTGCTTACCGGGTTTCAGGCACGTTTTCATCTGTGTACACATGCGCTTTCGGGCACCATATGTGCTCTCAGCTAAACAATGCTATACCTACATCCCCACCCCTATCCTGCGGTTTTGCTTAGCAACGGGCAGGCCAGATTTGCATTGCTCCAATGTGCTTACAGCTACCGTGGCACACCCCACTGCTGATGTCATGTATACCTCCAAACCACTCCTCAGTGTTGTAGCGCAGCGCTGTATAGTACATCCTTAGTCTGGCAGGGCGTTTGTGATTCACTATTACTTGCCTCATTTGCATTACATTGACTACTAATTCATAGTTACTGCGCCGAACACTGTCACAGACCCTTAGCAGCCCTTGCAGCTTGGTTGTGGTGTACCATGCATACCATTGAGTATTATTGCGATTTTATGACATTTGTGTATATTTTCCTTGTGTTCCCATTTGCGCACACATGCCCTGCGGTTGTACTTTGTGTTACTGTGGACATGACATTAAATGTTGTTTTTTAGGTGTTGTGAATCGTTTCTTAGTTTCTTATGCCATTGGCTGTATATTTAGCCATTGGCATTTGTTAACTTAGTAATACATGAGTCTGGTCCACTTTCATAGCTCCGATATTCTGTTTGGCAAAATGTAAACCATTTTTTGTGGTTTACATTTCTGTGGGCTTACACTACACCTGTACCACTTCATGAATCGCTATGTACCTTCATTTGCATGGTGCAGTACTACGCATGGGGTGATTAGCATACCTGTGCCGAGGGCTGCGCAGATATGGCATATGCTGGTAGTGCACATGGAATTGGATCATACCTAAATCGCTCGGCGGCCATATTTGGCGTTATACCACCAGGCGCAAGCTTCATGAATCCCGGGGTAAAAGTCTGCAAATGGCTTATACAATCCAACTAAATGTGATATAATGAAATGTAATACAAAAAAACACAAAGCAAGACCATTTGGATGAATATGCTGCAATAAGGGAAACCAGTTTCGCACATATTCAGTTTTCTTATTTTGTAATGGGAGAGTTGTATTTTATTGTATCAGGCTACTGTTGTTTTATTGCAGAAAAGGGAATTTAAACACAGCTTCCATTAAGTTAAAAACCCAACCCCCCCTTTATTCTGTTTGATCTGGATTTTACAGAAGCTTATTTATAATCTGCCATATAAACATTTATCAGTGATAACTTATTTTTCTGTATGGCTTCTTTTATTTTGGCATGGGAACAGTACTGAGGTTTATATTAATATTTGTTGACATTTTTAAAATGATGGTAACTTGGCCACTGTTGATCACATTATTAGCATAATTACTGGCTGCCAATGTCCCTGACTTCACCTGCTCATGCATTTTCCCAGTCTCACTGTACTCAGTGGCAGTTTTTAAAATGTTAAATCAGTGAACATTTAAAAAACATGGTTGAGAACCCTGTCATTCAGTTACTTACATAATGGTGTGATGCCATCGCTACATCACCATTTATGATTTTCTTTTTTTAGTGGGAGATAATTGCAGATCTAAATTAACACCTTATAGCCTCAGCATAATGCAGCCAAAGTTATCCAAGTGCAACTAACTCTGGGCAAAACTGAAATCCACATTTTAGCTTGCTACAGATCCCCTACCATGCCCCAGGATTTCCACTCCTCTTTTCCTGATGTACTGGAAAATTTTAGGGTTCAACCAAACACCCTAATAATGGGCAATTTCAACTACTCCACCATTAACTGGAAAAACTACTCATGCACCAATTCCTTCACTCAACGCTTTCTGGAATTCATAAACTCCAATGCCCTGGATCAAGTTATCCACACTCCCATCAGGGGCAACAATATCCTAGATCTAGATGAACCACCTCCCGATAAGCAAAAATATAGTAGACCACAAACTCCAAGCCAGTCACAGTGCAATTCAATAGTGTTTTAATAAAACAAGTCCACAACATGTATTTCTCTATCACCTCGGCTGAATTCACCTTTAACAGAGTATACAATCATGAACTTACATCCCCCCATTTTATACTAATTTTACTACCCCACTATGTAATTAAACAATTAAAAACTTAATCAATTAATCACTAAAACATTCATTACTGCTTCACAGCACACTTTTCCACATACATTCCTGATTTAAACACTGTGGGCTCATTCTTTTAAACTTTGAAATCATTGTAGTTTCCTTTTTTCTTAATAAACATTTAATTTGCTGTTCATTCATATATAAATTCATCTCTACCCTATCTAGCACTGTGGCTTGCAACCCCAACGGGTTACCATTATGACACTTGCTAAAATGCATTGCTATAGGGCTTGTTTGTTTGTTATTTTTTATGTCTCTAATGTGCTCTTTTAACCTGCAAGAGAATTGTCTTAGTTTCTCCTACATAAAATTTATCACATGGGCATTTTAACCCATATATAACCATTTCTGTACTGCAGTTAAATGTTCCATTGGTTTGAAATACTATTCCATTTATACTTCCAAATTCCTTAACTATATATTTACACACACTGCATTTTCTACATATCAAAGTTCCCTGCTTATCTATTTGTTTATTAATTGTTATTCTGGTATTTTAAACTTACTGTGGACTAAAAAATATTTTAAGCTTCTCCCCCTTCTGAAGGAGAAGCACACTTGTTTGGACTGTAAAAAATCTACCTCCCTTTTAACCACATTCCAAAAGTATTTAACTTGTTCTGTAACCTTTTCAGAAAGCACAGAATAAGTCGAAGTAAAATATATACATTCGTTTTCATCATTACTTACCCCATAACTATTTCCATTCCCTTTATTTTTTAAAAACTAATCCAAGTTATTTTTTTCACATCTACCTCTTTATAACCTCTTCTACAAAATTTTCTATAACTTTCATTTAATTCCACTTTTGTTTCAACCGGATCACTACATAACCTTTTCACCCTTAAAAAAATCACCATAAGGAATGGATTTTATAGTATGAGGGGGATGAAAACTTTCTCCATGTAAAATAAAACTAGTTTCTTTAAATTTTCTTTGTATACTAGTATTAATATATGTATCCTCTCTTTCTTTTAAAATAACATCCAAATAATTCACATCCTTTTCCATTTGCAAATCATCAAATTTCACTCCAACTTCATTTTCATGTAATTCGTCTATAAACATTTTAACTTGCTCTTGCCCTCCTTTACAAATGAATATTAAATCATCGATAAATCGAAAATATTTTTGTACAAACTTAATACAAAATGTTTTTGTATAAATGTATCGACTTTTAAAATAACCCATAAAAATATTTGCATAACTTGGAGCGAATGCTGCCCCCATTGCTGTTCCTTGCAATTGCTTATAAAAGTTTCCATTGAATTCAATTATATTATTATTAAGGCATACCAAAATCAAATCTGTTACATATTCCACTATTGGAGTTTCCCCCAAGTAATATTTTGTAGCTTTGATTCCATCTTGATGTTTAATATTGGTATATAAACTTACTACATCTATTACAAGGAAATACATGGCCTCTTCCCATATCATATTTTTGATCTTATCCAGCAGATCAAACACATCCCTGATATAAGAGGGCAAGTTTTTTCACTGTAGGTAATAGGAATTCATGAAGAAAGCAAGCTAAATTATGAGAAAACTAACCACACACCGAGACTATAGGACGTCCCGGTGGGTTAACCAGATCTTTATGGATTTTTGGAACACAGAAAAATTTCTGGAATTCATAAACTCTAATGCCCTAGATCATCTTATCCACACTCCCACCAGGGGCAACAATATCCTAGATCTAGTCATTACCAACATGACTGACCGGTGTTCCACACCTGAAGTCAACGCCTCATTGGTCCGAACCGACCATAAGCTAATTACCCTAGCTATCCACAACCTGCCCCCAACCCCCATTAAGGAAACCATGGTAAAAGAATTTCTCCAAAGCCAACTTCATGCTTCTTCAGACAAAAGTGGTGAATTTCATGACACCCATGCAGATGGACAATAAAGTTATGACTACTGAATCCTACACAATTGCACTTTATAAGGACTTACATGAGTGCATGGATCATGCTATCCCAAACAGAACCAAGACACTATCCTCCAAAAAAGGAAGACATGCCATAAACAAACTGTACAACAGGAGGAAGAAACTGTTGCAAAAGAGAATAAAATCCCATGAGTGGAGGAGCTCCCTGGTCAGCCTCAGTAAGAAGCTGCGATCCCTGATAAAATCCTCCAAAGCTAGTTACGAAAACAAAATCACCACTGATTCTAAAGACAACCACAAAGCATTCTATAGCTATGTCAAGAATCTCAATGGCAACATTCAGATCTGCTCTGAGTTACAGCACAATGGCACTAAATATACAGACCCAACTGATACTGCCAACATCCTGGCAGATAGTTTCAGTGTTAACTTTACCCCCCTCTCACCCCCTAAAGAGCCCATCTCTATACTGGAAGAATGCAAAGTTCCTGTAATCACTGCTGCACAGGTAAAAACCACACTCTCCAAAGCCAAGAACACAGCATCCATGGGACCAGACAACATCCCAGGCTGCATTCTACACGAACTACAGAATAAACTGGCACCCCACCTAAGTACCATGTTCAATCATAGCTTCACCTCAGGCTTTGTGCCCGCTGAATGGCGCACAGCGACGGTTATCCCACTCCACAAGGGGGAGTCACCATGGACCACTGGAACTACCACCCCATTAGCCTGATGAGCCTGGCCTGCAAGGGCATGGAACATTTCATCATGGAACTTATAAACAAAGACATTGGTAATCTCCAAACTCTGGACCCACCCAGTTCGGGTTTGTAAAAGGCAGATCATGTCTCCTTAACCTGATAGACTTCTTTGAAGCAGACACCAAAGCCGTAGTCAAGGGTAAGGTGGTTCACACAGCCTATCTAGATCTTGCCAAGGCTTTTGACACCAACCCCCACTCTGGCATTATAGATAAACTCAGTAAACTAGGTATAAATCCCTATGTCACAAGATGGGTTGCCAACTGGCTCACTGACAGAACTCACACTGTGAAAGTAGCAGACTCCATATCCAACTTCAGACCAGTGACAATTGGAGTAACATGGAGTACCACAGGGTTCAGTCCTGGGTCCTCTCCTGTTTGGTATCTACTTCTCTGAAGTACAGGCTAGCACAGAAGGTCTTTGGCTAACGAAGTTTGCAGATGACTGCAAACTAGGAGCCATAATCGAAACTCCTAATGATGTGGACATCCTACAAAAGGGCCTCACTGAGACAGATGCCTGGTGTCAAAGCCATGGTCTCAAGCTCAATGCCAAAAAGTGCATTGTCATCCCCTTTGGTAAAAACTCTGTACCCATGAACTACAACATAGGCGGTAGTATACTTAACACTGAAAGTGTGATAAGAGACCTTGAGACACAGGTGGACAGTAGTCTCTCCTTTGATAATCACATCGCCACAGTAGTCAAGAAATCCTTCTACGTGGCACACCTCATCACAAAAGGTTTCTCATCCGGAAAAAAAGAGGTCATTGTTCCCCTCTACTCATCACTCATTAGACCCATTATAGAGTACAACGCCCCTTTTGGTATGTACCTCACAAGACATCTACAACATCTGGAAAGGCCACAGAAATACCTCACAAAGAGGATTACTGGCCTCAAACAGATGCCCTACGCAGACCGTCTCAAAAAACTCCAGCTTTATTCCGTCGCATATCGCCTACTCAGAGGTGATCTCTGCCTAACATACAAAGCTATGTCAAACCCAGAGCTGTTGGGAATACTCCACTTAAAGAAGTCCCAATCCCTCCGAGCTACATGCTCTAGGGACCTAAACCTTGTCACCACAATAAACAGAACATGCCGGAGGGATAGATTCCTGTCCCAGAGACTTCCCATACTCTGGAACAAACTACCTATCTATATCAAACAAAGTTCCTCATTAGTACTCTTCAAGAAAAATCCTGATGATTGGATGGGAAATAAGAAATTCTGCCCGGGTATCACTTCTGTGGCTCTGCTCGACAGTGGCACAGGAAACTAATTTTCTTGGGTGGCAAAAGCCAGGGTACCTTTTTGGCTGGGCTTATATAGGCCCTAGGGCCGATAGCCTAGTACCTTCCTATGAACCTATGAACCTATGAATCTGCTCAAAATAACATTAATAATAACAAGACTTAGTTCTGCAGTGGCTACTGTTTGGGGGTTGAACAAATGCTTTTGATACAATGGACCTGGTCAAGATCTTAAGAAGATACCCAGAAAAAAAAGGAACATGCTGAAGTAAACACACTGAGATGGTACTGCCATAATGCACACATCTGGATATACAATCTTATCAAATCTCATTGCCATTAATGTCAGGATACATTAGCAGGTGTAATGAAAACGTTAACTTTTAATCTGTACAAAATGTCAGCACAGTAAGAACAATGTTAATAGCTCACTCATCATGGACACACTGGCATATGGCAATAGACAATGTGTTATAGGTACAATACTTGTGAAAATAGTAATACTCTACATTTATCGTAAAGTGGCAATGCTTTTACACATTTCTACATTATATACAGGTGTTTTGTCAGTGTTACAGTACTTAGCACCAAAGGCACAACTTTATTTGTAATGCACAGGCTATATGTAAAAAATGGATGCACATTTTCTTTATTGAAAATGTCTCGTCTTTTTTTTTACATTTTGCTGAGTACTGCAAGACAATACTTTTGGTGTCCACTGTAAATTGTGTTGCAAACTATACCACATGGCCTTCAATTGAACCATGCTTGGACGCCCCTGCAGCATAATTTATTTTGTATATTTAATTGGTTGAGAGGGAAGAACTTAGTTTTTAATTCATTGAAAACAGCCTTGAGATTCAAACATAATAGCAGAGGTGTACAAGAATTCTGCACACTATGCTTGGTATGACAGCATTCTGTACCATGATTCATAGACATGCTTTGGTGTACTAAATACCAGCATACAAAAGAATGCTTGTGTTTGTGAATGGCACACTGGAGCACTTAGTGTGTGACATGTACTGAGGAGTCTAATGCTACAGACCTTTTAACGACTGTGCACTTTAGTCACTAAAGTGTAACACAGCACAGCAAAGACCACATTACTAGTAAGCAAGTCTTGGACACATATCTTATTAACTATATTGTAATGTTTCCTGCAGTGGTGAGTTCTGTTGCCATGCCTAACTGCAGCTCAAGAATGACCTTTAATTACGCATGATATAACAGAAGTAGCATCATTTGCATATTATAGAAATGGTGGCCACGGTGGTACAGCAGTTAGTGTAGCCACCTCACAGCAAGAGGCTCTCTGGTTCAATCCACAGCTGAGATGCCTTCTGTGTGGAGTCTGCATGTCCTCCCTGTAGTCACGTGGGTTTCCTCTGTGTGCTCCAGTTTCCTTCCACATCCCAAAGACATGCTGTAGGTGGATTAGACACTCTTAATTAGCTCTTGGTGTGAGTGCATGCATGTGTGTGCCTTCTGTGGAAGGTTGGGTGCCGGGCTGGAAACTCGACACCATAAAAACTTCACTACCAATCATGAGCAGACAGGTGAACTGCTGTTGTGACCCCTAACAGGGAAAAGTTGAAAGAAGAAATGAGGAAATCTGGTGTTTTTTCGGCTCTGTGGGATCAGAGAAAAGTGTGGTTGTTGTAGCAGGATTGTCAGCACCACATGGAAATGCTTTCAGTGGTTTTCCTGACATGCAAAGGATGTTTCTTTACTCCTTTTTCACAATAGCACTGATATGCTACTCTGGTAAGTATGCTGAGCAACATATCAACAGGGGGGAGAGAGAATCACTGCACTGACATGTATAAAGTCATGTGATTGTACATGGCCACAATTCATAGCTTTCGACCAATCCAGGATAAATGTCAACAGAATCAGGTGCAAATCCAGAAATAATCAGGGACAGTTGATAGTTATATCACATTTAGCTCACTGGGTCAAGCTAGTATTCTAATGGAGTTATATTTGTGAATCATGTAGACCTGAGTGATGATCTTTTGCATGTTTACTGCATATATGGAGTACTTTTACTACATGAATACTCCATATATGGAATACTTTTGCTACATATATACTACTCCATACATGGAGTACTTTTACTATATATATATACTCCATACATGGAATACTTTTACTACATGTATACTCCATACATGGATTACTTTTACTACATGTATACTCCATACATGGAGTACTTTTACTACATGTATACTCCATACATGGAGTACTTTTACTGCACACTGGAGTAGGATTGCAAACATCATCTTACCCCACTCTGTGCATGTAACTTTGCCTATGAATCATATAGGGCAGGGATATACTGTTAGATCATGGAGCATAATGTTTATAAATAGTTTCCTAAAACTATGACTATGGCATTCTTTTTATTACTCATTTTTGAAACTACTTTGCTTGAACATCAAAATGACAGTGCACATTCTTTTATACTCATGGGAGTTTCTTTTGATTCATTGTTCTCCTCTGTTTATTCCACAAACCAATTAAATAATTAAGCAATAACCCATGCCTGGGTGTGGGTAATGCTGGATTTACCCATGGTTGGTGTGGTTTGGTCATGAGGACGAAGCCCGAGTGGCCTAACAAAGACAACCGTGGGTAAATCCAGCATTACCCACACCCAGAAGTGGGTTATTGCTATTATACAATGACATTATTTAAGAAAAAAAATACTTACTTTTCTTAAATAATGGCATTGTATAATGTCTCCGTGCTGCCCTTCCACAGCTGTCTGGTATTCAGTGGCAGTTCTGATATACTGTGCATGCGTATGCTTATGCAGTACATCATAGCTGTGGGTGGAAGCAACGGAGAAAGCAAGATCACCATTGCTTTTTACAAAGTATCTCGCTATGTTAAAGGAGTTTAACATAGCGAGACAGCTTTAAAAAAAGCAGCGGAGAATCTCCGTTGCTTTTTTTAAAGCTGTCTCGCTATGTTAAACCCATTTAACATAGCAAGACAGCTTTAAAAAAAGCAACGGAGAAAGGAAGATCTCTGTTACTTTTTTTAAAGCTGTCTTGCTATGTTAAACTCCTTTAACATAACAAGACAGTTTCTAAAAAGCAACAGAGATCTTGCGTTCTCTGTTGCTGTAAAAAAAAAAAAAAGACTTATACTTAATCTGGCCCACCGGATCTTTTTCCATTAGTATAAGTTTGATTTTACAACGTGCATGCTGACCAATCAAAGTGCACGTTTTGGAATATTAATTGGGTGTCGTTGTATAATCAGACATATTTACTGTACATTAAATAACCATTGTCAGTGTTTGCCTGTTTTTCTTAAAAAATATAAAACAGGTACATTACTGGTTTCTTTAAGATAGCTTATTTTATTTAATTAGTTGTTTTTTGCAAAATGATAATGGAAGTGTTACATTCTTTCTATCATGTTCTGTAATAAATATCATGATTTTTTTAAAGTGTAATCACATAACTGATTTTTTAAGTTAAAATTATTTATTTTGCTGTTAAATAAATAATTGAATCAACTCTCATGTGAAGTCTATTTCTGCGACATTGTAATTTGTATCAGCTATCAAATTTGGAGCCTATTTCTGGCAAAGTACAGAGAATATTACAGTTAATTTTATATAAATCGACATACCAATGTTCACATCATCTTTATCTAATCACTGTTTATTAAATAGTAACAAAAAAGGTTGTACTAATTTATTTTTGCTTAATTTTAAATTTTGGAAAGAAACGACCACAGCATGCATCTGTTTATAGAACTACATTAGATGTAAAATAGAATCAATATTTCTTTTTTTATAAATTGTGTTGGGTGCTTTAGAAAATAAATTGGGTTAATTTAAAATCTCTAAGCTTTCCTTTATTGTAGTTTCTAAGTATGCTCTTTTATGCTTAATATTATTTGTTTTGTATGAGCTTTTTTACATCATGCTTGCAAGGTAAAAATGAATAAATGAAAGGAAAATGTTTCTACAGTTTGGCAGCTTATATCCCTTATGTGGACCTGCTGCTCTCACTAATTGTGGAATTCGTAGTCATTGTACTTAGGCATAATCTGCCCAGGTCACACCAAAGTGCAGCCCCAGCTCAATTATTAAAGGCCAGCTGCACCTAGACATGGCCACTTTCAATCAGCTTATGCAAATCAATTGGAAATTAGATACAAATGAGGACAGCCTCATAACTTCTTATGTGAATGAGCCTTCTTCCTGCCTGTTTGATATTTATAGTCATTTTTTGACATACTTTGACAACAGGAGCATAGACATTATAAAAGGCTAAGTCACACCTTTTTTAGCTGCTTTGCATTTGATAAAGATGTTTGCTATAACTGCCAGCCTTGCTGTTTCTTAGAGTGAGATGCTTGTCTTGGCTGAACCATAACTGCAGGTTTCCATCTGCACTCACCAGCCAAGAAGGCACAGATATAACAAAGATGAATTAATTATAGCTTAGATAATCAAGAAACTCTTGATAATTTTAGAGTGGGGAGGGATATCGTAAGAGCTTTAGGGAGTTTGTATGGCCCATAGTTGTTAACTGGGGGATGTGTGGCCTTCCTTTACCTGTAACTGGGGGATGTGTGTCCTTCTTATACTTGTAACTGGGGGATATGTGGCCTTCCTATACCTGTAACTGGGGGATGTGTGACCTTCATTTACCTGTAACTGAGAGATATGTGTCCTTCTTATACTTAGGTTCATAGGTTCATAGGTAGGTACTAGGCTATTGGGCCTAGGGCCTATATAAGCCTAGCCAAATGGTACCTTCGCTTTCTCCACCCAAGAAAATTATTTTCCTGTGGCCCTGTTGAGGAGAGCCACAGAAGTGATCCCCGGGGTGAATTTCCTATCTCCTATCCAATAATCAAGATTTTTCTTGAAGAGTGCTAATAAGGAGCTTTGTTTGATATAGATAGGTAGTTTGTTCCAGAGTATGGGAAGTCTCTGGGACAGGAATCTATCCCTCCAGCATGTTCTGTTTATTGTGGTGACAAGGTTTAGGTCCTTAGAGCATGTAGCTCAGAGGGATTGGGATTTCTTTAAGTGGAGCATGTCCGATAGCTCTGGGTTTAACATAGCTTTGTATGTTAGGCAGAGATCGCCTCTGAGTAGACGATATGCAATGGAGTAAAGCTGGAGTTTTTTTTAGATGGTCTGCGTAGGGCATCTGTTTGAGGCTGACAATCCTCTTTGTGAAGTATTTCTGCGGCCTTTCCAGTTGTTGTAGATGTCTTATGAGGTACATACCAAAAGGGGCATTGTACTATATAATGGGTCTAATGAGTGATGAGTAGAAGGGAGCAATGACCTCTTTTTTCGTGGATGAGAAACCTTTTGTGAGGAGGTGTGCCACGTAGAAGGATTTACTGAGTACAGTGGCAATGTGATTATCAAAAGAAAAACTACTGTCCTCCTGTGTCCCAAGGTCTCTTATCACACTTTCAGTGTTAAGTAGACTACCACCTATGTGGTAGTTCATGGGTACAGAGTTTTTACCAAAAGGGATGATAATACACTTTTTTGGCATTGAGCTTGAGGCCATGGCTTTGACACCAGGCATCTTGTAAATGGGGGATATGTGGCTTTCCTATACTTGTAAATGGGGATGTGTGGCCATCCTATACCTGCATCTGGGGGGATGTGTGGCTTTCCTATACCTGTAATTGGAGGATATGTGGCTTTCCTATACCTGTAACTGGGGTGTGTGTGGCCTTCCTATACCTGTGAATATTACGTTATGTATAGCCCTTACTATACTTGCTATGGGGACCTTCCAGTGGCAGACAAAGAATACAGTGAATATTTTTTAGGTGTTTGTTTCTAGGATACTTCAGCAGTTCCTAGACATAGTCTTGGAACATATGGATCAGTAGATTTATCTACTAGTATCACCATAGGACCGAGTCAGAACCATGAGTGCTTTCTATGAGATAGCACATGCCCCTAAGTTACTTGGTGAAAGAGACTGCATCCATGTTGCCATTAGGGGCCCATCAAGATCATAAGATCAGTATCAAAACAGGAAGGATGACCATTCCATCAACTGTCAGGTAGTGTGTGTACTAGAGGAGGTATCACCAACATGTTAGCTCAGCCTCCTGACAGTGCCCATGATTTTCATATTTGGCACACAAGCTCACTTTACCACCTGTTTCTGCATGATCAGATGTCCCATAATTACCTTGATGATGAGTGAATTTTTTAAGTATTTTTTATATAATAAGTTATACTTTGGAAAATGCATTGCTTAATACTAAACCACAATTCCCTTACTGTGTTTCTGCCCACTTATTTTCTTGTCTTTTCCAAGTGATGCAGGATACCCAAATCCACTCAAACCATGGCTGATTACTCCAGTCTGTAACCCTAGGGGATCTGCCAAGAAAAGACTCAACACTGCCCTGTCACAGACATAGATTGTCACTGAGTTTGGGTTGCTGTAAGCCTATTTCTGCTCCCTGGATGAGTCTAGGAGTGCCCCTCAGTCTGACCCTGCTACTGCATGCAGGATGTTTACCACATGTTGCATTCTGCACAACATGATTGCACACCGGTCTGGCAGTGAGGTGCCCCATTATGGTAGTGCAGCTCCTGCTATTGGCCCTTGCACCAGTGACCATAGTGTTGATGGCCAGCTGGCAGCAGTAATATGAGAACCATGTGTGAGACTTGTGCATGGTACATGGCCGTGCAGACAAAGAGGCAGCATGCAGTCCACAACTATGTACACTGGCATTCAGGTTAGTGTTACCTCTGTTATAAAAGCACACATAGAGTATAACTGATGCATGCAGTGCTAGGTGTGGGCTATGCTGTGTGGTGAAGACCTATTGTCACTGTATATAAGACAATTCGTCTTATTAAATTTTTTTTTAAGTAAAGCTATATGGTTAATATATCTGTTTTGTTTAGGGGCAGCATACATTCAGTGTCATGTCTGACTGTGTAAAACTATGCACTGAATTGCATTGGCAGGAAGCAAAATGTTGAATATGATAACGTCTACTGTACTGTTGCATGTGGTTTGTTTAGGGGCCTGCAGCAAAATGCTCAGATAATATGTTTAGCAGCAGTACTGCTTATGCTGGAAAGTTCATTACTTGAGAATTGGTCAGGGAGGGACTGAGGTAGTAACTGGAAGAACTGTATGTATTTAAGCATGTATTGGTACTGTACTCCACCTTGCAGTTTAAAGGATGTGTTCGCTTCCATTGGAAAGGAAAATTATACTACAATTCTTATGGTATGTTCTATGTTTCTGTACTTTTTTCAGATACATTTTACTATTAAGGTACTGCATATCAGATTAATTCCTTCTGTCATAGGCACCAACCCTTATGACATCAGAAGTAGTAAAAAGTTATCATTTATGTAGTGCATATTTATTTATTGTACTACTGCAATCATACATCCCCAGTGTGTAGTAGGTCCTCGGTACTCTTCTAGATTGTTGTTTGCAGACACCTATTTAAAAATAAACTGTAACATTACTCATGTCAAGCAAATGTTGCTTAATTGTATCTTGTGATATTTTCAATAGTAGCACTGTGGACCCTGACTTATAATAGGTCAGATGGGCCATACACAGTATCCCCTAAGAATAGTGTGTGTGATGGTACATGTGATCATGAGAAAGTGCTAACATGAGAGCTTTATGCTGATTTGCTGTGATAAAGTGACCTACTGGATGCCGGTGATCCTACAGACACTGATCTCACAGTGCTGTGTGACTGAGACTTGACTGAGAGGTTCTGTGACATGTAGATGAAGGCAGAAAATGCCTGCTTGCCTTCTTGTGGTTTATGTCCTCCACTTTTTCTAGTACTTTCCTGAGAATCACATGGTATGTGGCCTACTCTGACCCCATTTATCTGAACTGTACCCTAGCCTGGTCCTCATCCATTACTGTTTCCTACTTGAGACTGGCAGTTCCTGATTAGTATGCACATGGAGGTAGAGATAGCTGCTGTGTGCCACTATACTGGACATGAATACGACAATAGCATTATCCCTGCTCTCTACCAGTCCCACGTACTAATGAAAATCCTCACATACACTCCGCAGTACTCTGACTATCTCTAGCTGACTCTCTGTAGCAGTGGACACCACATGAACAATGTTCTGGCACATCTGCTGCTTGGCAGTCAAGAGTCTCTGTATGTGCCTTTACATGGCACCCCTTTGCACAGGCAGTACAGGTGGCACTGCTACCTCTGAGATGGTTCCATTATCCTTAAGGTGGTCCTGAGGTTCAAAAAACACTTGTGTTGATGTATGTGAGGTCCCACCTTGTACTGCAATGTAATGTCTTCATTTACTTGACTTGTGAGCCTGTGCCACTGCCTGCAGAATTATTTATCTTTTTTAGGATGTTTTATCTTGCTAGTTCACTTACTAACAGTGTGCCACTGTCCTCAGGTTTGATCTAAATATGACAGTTATGAAGTCATCAACAGCCATTCTGCCTGCTGTGCTTGTACAGTACAACTTCTGTTTTCTGTTTATGACCCCATGAAGTACTTATTGACACCTTTGACTACAGTACTGACTTATGTATAAGTAGATGATGTGTACACTTACCATGCAAACTCTGGCTACTTTCCAGCAGGACAGAAATGGAGGGGGTGCAAGAAATGTCATGACTTATATATACCCAGCTATGTTCCACAGTATTTTCCAGCATGTGATTTTGCCATCAGGGATGCAGTAACCTTCCTGATTGGATGAGTACAGCTGTTGTTGTGGTAGATAATTGCTGATGTCCACATCACCTCTGTGACCCCCTGCACTGGCCCTGTAATCAAGGAGCCTCAATCCTCACCACTGGCAACAGTGAGGGACATACACAATGGGAGGATGACAAGTACACACACAGTAAAGTACAATTTCCCTTAAGACCACACAGAGATTGCAGTCAGTCTGGGGCTGGTTTCTTCCTCTTTCTCCAGATCCCCAGTAAGACCTCCAACTGGCACAGCTATAGAGTTGAGTCCTTAGCCAGAGTTCCAAGCTAAGTCCTCCCAACAATTTCTCTGTGTCCAACTAGTGCTTCATACCCCTGCCCAAGTAGCTGACACACACACACACACACACACACACACACACACACACACACACACACACACACACACACACACACACACACACACACACACACACACACACACACACACACACACACACACACTTTGAGATTTTATTTATATACAAACACACACCTGGGGAAGGCTGGCACAGGATTACTAGCTATGCCCCCTTCTGTCCAGACCATAAGGTAGTTATCACTGCCACCAGAACCCATACCAGCTACTTTAAGGCCCTTTCCAAAGGGTGACCAATCCTACTGTGTAATGTTACTATTATCCAAATGGTAAGTGTGACCAAGACCAAGGCTATTTAGGAGTGGCCTGTACAGTGTCATCAAGTACATATGCAAGTACTCTAAGACCTTAAATATGTCTCACAAATATCAGCCACAAAGGTTTAAATATATTTAATAATAAATATTAGAATAACAAGACAATACTCAATCAACACAGTAACTACAGAGTTCAGAATCACAAGAAATATTTTAAAACAACATTGCAGGACAGTCTCAGATAAATAGATAAAACATCTAAACTAATCTTTACTATACTTATATCTATCTCTAAGAGAGAGAGATTATGCCCTAAATATTACTTATAGACAACACATAGGCAGAAGTGCTGATGATGGATGTTTACAGGTCAAAGGCAAAATACAAAATGCACAGTCTCCCTCTGAATGAGTTCTTAAATCCGTATTAAATATTACTGTTGGGTTAGCTTGGATGATATCACTTTTTGTCACCTGATTTTAGTTCCCAAGCTAAACCAGAAACTAACATCTCTGTGTTAAAAAATATCTCTCAGAAGTGCAGCTGCTAGGAAGTCATAAAGCAATAAACACTTTTACATTTTAGACTTAGTAATTACTTCTGTCCAAGACAATAGAAAAAAACTTCTAGCTCCAGATATCCTGTATTTTTGCTGCATTGAAACTAACTTTTATAGCACATAATAAAGCACTTAATTTCAACTTATTTTTTGAAGTTTTGCAAGTTAATTTGTTCCAGCAGGGTATGCTGTGGTTATATTCCTGAAGCCCAGTACATAACATACAGTTCTGTATAAATTATACCGATATTCACAAATGACATAAAATTATTTACAAAATTCTATATAGCTGAGCTGGCAGTATCACAATTCTCCCCTCCCCAAAAACTTAAGCTAGTTTTTCAAGTGATCTTTGAGAAACCTGAATGGCTTCCATTCTGGCAGATTATGGCCTGATCTTACCACTATCTATGTCCCAGGTAGGAGACCTCTGTCATACCCACCTGACATTTGTTGGGCTTAATGATCAACCCTGCCCTCTGCAGTCTGCCCAGCACCTTCCTGACATGCTAAATGTGCTCTATGAATAGCTGTAGATAGCAATATCATCTAGGTAGGCAAGGGCAAAATCTCCTGCTAGTATATGATTTATGAGCCTCTAGAAAGTTGCTGGGGAATTTTTCATCCCAAAAGGACATCTTCATGAACTCATACAAACCAAACGGAGTCACAAAGGCTGACCTTTCTCTAGCACTGGGAATCAAGGGCACCTGCCAGTAACCCTTGGTAAGATAAATAGTTGTAAGATACTTAGCCCCACCCAGCTGCTCTAGGGCTTCATCTGTTCTAGGCATGCAGTAAACATTTGACTCTGTGTGTGACTATTTAATTTCCTGTAGTCCACACAGAACCTGGTGCTGCCATCCTTCTTTGGTACCAGTACCACTGGGAAAGCCCAGGCACTACTGGACTCCTGAATTACCACTAGTTCCAGCATTTCCTGTATCTCCTCCCTCAGAGTCTATTTGACTCTCTCAGGCACCATATAAGGGGCCTGCTTAATAGGCCTTTGGGGTCCTGTATCCACATGGTGCTGACCAGGTGGTGCACTCCTGTAACACTGCTCGGATTTCTCAAACCTGGTTAGGGGATAGCTGTTGGGACATTGCTACTCCTTCCACTGATGTGTCAGCCCAACCCTCACTGAGGAGATCAGTCCCCAGATCTCCCTCAGACTCCTCTTGCAATCCACAGCAAATGCTGAGCACAAGAGCCTCCCTATCATGGTAAGGTTTTACTATGTTAACATGGTACACTTTGTGCCCCTGCCTCCTGCCTACCAGTTATATCATGTAGTTAACAACACTGATCTTCCTCCCAAGCTGCCTGCAGCTTGTTGTATCAGACAGGAATGACAACCATTACCTGCTGCCCTCCAGCATACTCTCTAGCTTGAGCATTCCTGTCATATCAGACCTTTTTCTGCTGTTGAGCTTCTGCCAGGTTCTCCTGGGCCAAGCCCATGAGTTCCCTGAGACTTGTCCTGAGGTTTAGGACATATGCCACAACAGACCCCTTCTGGGATTCACACTCACCTTCCCACTCATCTTGAATCAAATCTAGAGGTCTCATCACCTTATGCTCATACAACTCAAAGTGTGAAAAATATGTGAATTCCTGGGGCACCTGTTTCTAAGCAAGGAACAGATGGGGAAAGTGTTTGTCCCACTCCCTCTTAAACTGCTCTACAAATGCCCATAGCATTGTCTTGTGTGTAGAGTTTAACCTCTCAAAAAGATCATTAGTCTGAGGATGGTAGCGGTGGTTTTTAGATGCTTCATCCTACAGTACTTCCACAGACAAGCCAACAGGTCTGACATGAAATTAGCACCTCTGTCAGTCAGTATTTCTTTTGAGAAACCTACCTTGCTGAAAATCTCTAACAAAGCATTTGCCACCTTTTCTGCCTCAATGATGGATGACATCACTTTTTGTCACCTGAATTTAGTACCCAAGCTAAACCAGAAACTAACATCTTTGTGTTAAAAATATATATATATATCAGATGTGCAGCTGCTAGGAAGTCATAAAGCAATAAACAGTTTTACATTTTTGACTTACTAATTACTTCTCTCCAAGACAATAGAAAAAACTTTTATCGCTAGACATCCTGTCTTCTTGCTGCATTGCAGCTAACTTTTATAGCACATTTAAAGCACTTAATTTTAACTTATTTTCTTGAAGTTTTGTAAGTTAATCTTTTATGTTCCAGCAGGGTATGCTGCAGTTACATTCTTGAAGCTCAGTACATAACATACAGTGCTGTTTAAATCACATCAATATTCACAAATGACATAGAATTATTTACACCATTCCAGATACCTGGGCTAGCAGTGTCACAACCTCTGATTAAGCCTGTGGCATCTTTATCAATGTTGTGTTCCTCTCCTTTTATGGAGAGAATGTACTCCTCAACAGCTGTTAAATGGATCAGTGCTGGAGGTCCCCCACCAGTAGTGCTATATACAATTGCATCCTGCCTGGCTTTTGCTTTGGTACATCCCACAATGTCTTTGTCCCTCCATCTACACTCTGTCAATGTGCAGTTACTCCCCCATCTGCCTTTATATCCAAAACCACTTGGTTTCATGCCTTAGTGCTATAATCTTGTTTTGACCCCTTTGACAAAAAGGCATTTGCCATATGCCCAAAGATTCTCCATGAGGACACATTTTTTTCAGGGCTGAAGTTGCCCTTCGTCTGTCTGTACCCTGATGCTGTATCATGCATTGACCTGAAAAAAAAACAACATATATTAATTCCCTTAGTGAAATGAGAGTTATACACATGAAACCTATTCATCAGCCCAGTAAAACAGCAGTGAAACTATCATATAAAGTCAGTGTATGAGTACAGATTGCAAATCGTGATAAGTTCAGTGTCAAAGCATGATAGCAGTAACATAATGAAAGAAGAAAAGGCTTCCATTTCAGTCCTGAGACCTAAGTTCAGCGCAAAAACATACCAGCATTAACATAATGAATGAAGGTAAGACTTTCAGAAATGATACCTAATATCAGTGCAATGTTAGAATAGTAGATAACATCAATAAGTCAATAAAGTAAAGCAGACTTCTATACATATTTAAATTAAGTGCAGTGTAACACAGTTTTTACTACTAGAATCAGTCATAATGCTTGATTGAAGAAAAGCTGTAAAGCAGTGTGTAATACAAACATCTATCATTCATATTTTGATCAACCTGAGAAGCACACTGTTAAAATGTACAAAGTTTTCTGTTTACATTAGAAATGATAAGTCTTAATACAACCATGTGTACAGCAGTAAAAAATAACATTAAAAACTTTGCCATTCATGTCATTCACATCAATATCCAGCAGTTGAAGATCATACTTCATCTTACCTTAAAAACAATATAATTCTCCCACTTATAATCTCAAATGAATTGAATTGGCCTAGTTTTCCATTGATTGCCAGTTGTATTTGTTATCTTGCTTTTATCTATTTTACTTTCCTAAACCAGACACAGATGTGCTTGGCTAAATGCAATTAAAAATGATGGATCTATGGCTATTGTCATGAATTGTGGCCCATATACATACTTCTTATGCAAATGAAGCTCAGCCAAGCTAAGCTCTGTGAACTGCAGTATTATGCATTGGTGTGTCTGTTCCCAAAGGTGTAAAATGCATTTGGCTTCTTGTGGATGAACTGTTCTGAGCATGGGAATGCACACCAGTGCTTATTATTTCTCAATCACATTTAAGTATGTTATCCCTTTGGGAAATATGTCTGGTATGTTAACAGTTAATTTGAAGTGTATTGTACTTGTACCCATCTGCATCCATCAAACCGTACCACACCTTATCACTCACTACCAGCCACTTACATCCAAGAAAACAATGAAATACAATTGAAACTCTTTATTAATTAAACAGATTAACAATGTAGCAATTACTGTATCATGAAATAATATAACCAGCACAAATTTTAAGGCCATGCTGTCATAACTTCTTACATAAATACCATAATGACATTATTGCAGCCTAGGCAATACATTCTTGTGCGTAAGAAAGTAACCATTTAAAGACACACACACTTATTGGAATAATTATGGCTTTCCCTTCACATAGCAAAAGAAGTTATACGTCTGAAAATATATGTGGAAGTCCATGTGACTGATTCAGTGCAGTTAGTGAACCAACCTTGACATTGCTGTAATTTTCATAAGTACTACTTCTATATAATTGCATGGGTTGGACATGTTGAACATGCTAATGTCACACTTCAGAGTGTTGTGGTTCACACCCTCATATCCCTTTCCTGCACTTAGATGCTTTACTTTTGTACTGACACTTAACAGAATGGAAATAGCTGTAAAGGGTCAGGTTTGAGTACCAAGCTAGACTGAGAAGGAGACAAAGATCTGTCTGTACCTGCTGCAGGAGTCATGCCTGTAGAAGCTGAAACAGGCAGCGGTCTGCATACACTGGAAGAAGTTTGACATCTGGCAGGACTTGGGGGACCCACCTGTAATCCCTGGCAAGTATCCTCCACTCAGGGCAGCAGTGTCAACACAGGTATAATGACCTGTAGAGTCAGACAAGGGGTGGCAGCTGATCTTGTGGGTATTGCAGGTTCAGGACAGAAGCCCAGAGTTTTACAATAAGTATTTTTTCATTTTGTCTTTATTTTAATAGGGTAATAAATATGTGAGGATAACTACATTTTCATATCTGTGCAGTCAGAGGTAATTTAAGAATGGAAAAATGCAAACATATGCACCAACATATGTATTTTATATATATATATATATATATATATATATATATATATATATATATATATATATATATATATATATATATATATGGGTCCACGTTGTTTTGACTAAAAACTCACTTTTCTGAAAATTCATTTAATTGAAAACTTATTTTTCAGAAAACTTTCTTTACAACAAACATACCACTATGTTTTTGCGGGGAGGGGTCAAGCCCCCCTTGTACCCCCATACCCCCTTAATTATATATACTTACCTCTATGGTTGCACAACCTCAGAGAAAAGCAAAATCACCATTCGCAGTGAATCAGTGCTGGAGTGAAAACATAATTATCTACAAATCTGGAGCTACAATATGATGCTGACCATTGTAGTCCACTCATACTCTGCGGGACTCACTTCCTCAATAATTACTATGATAAGAAATGACATCATCAGATACTTCTAGAGACTTGTGCACTTTTATATTAAATGGGTTTTCAGTCAAATGGGCTTGACCATTTCAGTTTTAATGAAATGACGTGTATATATATATATATATATATATATATATATATATATATAAATATATAAATATATATATATATATATATATATATATATATATATATATATATATATATATATATATATATATATATATATATATAAATATATATATGTGTGTGTGTGTACATATATATATATATATATATATATATATATATATATATATATATATATTGGTATATGTTTATATTTGTCAGTTACAATTTATTTTCTCTCTCTCTCTCTCGCTATATATATATGTATCTATATATATATATATATATATATATATATATATATATATATATATATATATACACACATAGGTAGAGTCTAGGGTTACCGCCTTTTCATGTTTCCCTTTCCAACAGATAAGCCTCACCCCTGGGGAATGAAAACACACTTTTAACACAGGGTGGTCACACCCCTTTTAGTAAGCCACACCAGAAGCACCAGTTTTAAATGCCAAGCTTACTGACTAATCTTAGATTATATGAAGCCATAGACAAAGTGTTCTGTGCACTCATACTCCTACTATCTACTGCCACCCTTGCATACATCCAAGGGTCTCTTGTTTTCCCCAATTCTTGCTTACTAATACTATCCAGAATACTTCTTTTTACTAAACATTGTCTTACTTGTCAGCTTTTTCCTACATCCTTTCAACACATCCTAAATAGCCAAGACTGTATTGTAATAAGTATCCAGGAAAGAATTCAATTAAACTGGTAGTCTGGAGAGTAGAAAGCCACCAGATGTTATGGAGTTCTAAATGCTCTGAGGTAAATTTTAGAGATTTTTCTACAACCTTTAGTTCAATGGTGGCCTAACAAAAATTATGGTTTAGGAAGGTAACTAATTGTTTTTCTTTCAAGAAAGAAGTAATTTATGTCTGAGGTTTACTGTTCAGGGATGGTGACAGAGTAGTTAGGGGAAAAGTGGCTTTAGAGAACACTCATAGCAATACTGAGAGAAAGCAGTATCACAGGTGAATGGAGAATAAGCGGTTTTGTGCCGGTGTACAAGAACAAAGGGAACATTCACAACTGTGGGCAGTATAGAGGTACCCAGCTCCTGTTACACTGCATAAAGGTGGTGGGGATGTTGATTTATAAGTAAATACACAGAGCAATTGAAATCAGGATGGGAGGTGAGCAGTTTAGATTTGGACTGGGAAGCAGCACAACCAACTTAGTGTTTGCAGTGAGGCAGATAGTTCAGGAGTAGTTTGAGATGAGGAATGAGTCCAACTGGGCATTCCTAGATAGGAGAAGGCATATAGCAGGATCTCAAGAAAGGTGATTTGGGTAGTCGTGTGATGTTTTTAAGTCCCAGAAACATTGGTAAAATTAGTGCAGGCTATGTACAAGTACCTAATGATACAAAACAAACAGAATTTTGTTTCACAAAGGGGGTTCCCAGTGATAGTGAGTGTGCATCATGGTTCATTTCTGAGTCCATTGCAGTTCATACTGGTGATGCAACACATATGCAAATGGGTCGGGGGAAAATTCAACAAAGCTGCTGTCTGCAGATAATGTGGTATAACAGACAGATTCTGAACAAGAACTTCAGCAAAATATTGGGAAATGCAAAACTAAATGCAGATGGGATGAAACTGAGTAGAGATAAAACAATTATCATGGCAGAAAATGGGGGAATCAAGAGAAGCCGAAAACTGAGTTTGAAGGGGAAAGTGTAGAACAGGTTAACAGATTCAAATATCTGTGGGGGATGGCTGAGGAGAGGAAAAGTCTGAATGAGGAGGACAAAGCTAGAATCAAAAGGGTTGCAGCCAACTGGCATAGAGTATGAGGAGTAATGTATGACAAGAATGGCAAAGAAAGTGAAAAGTAAGAGGTGAAGAACAGTGGTACAACCAATTCTGCTACAGGGTACATGAACCTGAGCAGTGAACACACATCAGCGGAGGAGCTAGAGCTGGTAATGATGAAACTCTTGAGATGGGTGGTAGGATATACACTACAGGACAGATGGTAAAATCAGGGCGTTCGAGCAGGTGCAGAGAGGGTCAATGAAAACAGGTTACGGTGGTTTGGGCACATGTGCATACAAGCAGAAGACAATCTGATGAAGAAGATTTAAGAGACAGGAAAAAGGCTAGAGGAAATGATGGAATCCAGCAAAGAGATGGATGGGTTGTGTGAGAGAAGGCCTGCAACAGTCGAGCATACTCATCAAGTAGGAGAGTAGCATTGACTTTAGAGAGAAGAAAACAGTTTACTCCACACCTTGATCTCATGAAAAATGGGAAAAAAGGGGTTTGATGATGATGCTTCAAGAAAGATTATAACTGAAATCATCCAATCATCAGTTCTGCTTACTTTTATTTAGTCAAGTGTGACTCTCTTCCATCTCAGGGAGTCCAGGAAGACTCATCATAAGTATTAAATTCTAGGCACCTGGAATAAAGTAACTCTGCATCTATGGAATGTGTAAAATGATCATGATGTATCTTCAATGAAATATCCATGCCTCAAGCTATAAATACTTTTTGAAGGCAAAGAAATATTTACAGTGAGAATCAAGGGCACAGTTTTTATCGAAGATATAGGAATGACATTAGTTGGCATTAAATACGGTTTTCTATCAAAATGTGGAACGGCACTTATACAAAACTGGGATGGTCGAGTGCGTCTTTCCCAGTTTCTGTAATGCCATTCTGAAAATGTTCGAATGCACATTATCGAATGGTAGTATACATTCACTAATGTGCATTCAGTGTTCTGATAACAGATCACACTACAGTGGGGATCGAGAAATTTACCCTTTTCCTCACTGTAATGTGATCTCGGAGTTGGAATATATAATTTGCAGGGAGTGTGGGGGGTACACAGGGGCTTGCCTCCAGTAAAACTGTAAAAACTTGTGCTGTAGATGTACAATTTGTATGGCAGCTTCAAAACAACTTTCTGAGGGTCTGACATCACCTCCTGACATTACGAATTTGTTCAAATGTGGACGTCGGGGTGATGATTTTCGACATTCTGCACAAGTGACATTACCAAATTCAGAATGTTAGCCTGATCAAGTGAATAGATTTTTTTTATACTTTCAACTTTTTGATAGTAAACCATTAAATACATACATACATAAAATATTTCAAGCATAGGCATTAACGCCCTTCTAGCTTGTAAATACCCCCAAAAAGTATTCCCATAATAAGTGCCCAGGCTGTCCTTAAAAATATCTAAACTAGTGTTTGCTTTAATGTAATTTGGTAATCTATTCCATGCATCAGCTGCTTTCTCAGAGAACAAAGTAGTGCACGTCTCATTCTTATAGAATCTTCTACGTAGGTTGACTGATGATTCTCTAGTACTTTTTGATAACCCCAAATATTTCCAGAGGTAGTTGTCTCTAAATGCCCTATATACGTGAATAAGGTCTCCTCTTAAATGTCTATATGAGATGCTGTACAATTCAGATATTTTAGTTATCCGTAATAACTTAAATTTTCACATCCATGGATGCCTTTGGTATTTTTCTGCTGTACTCTTTCCAGTTTACTCATGTTTGCTTAATTATAAAGTTTCCATATTGTTATTCCACAGTCAAGTTTGGGTCTAATGTAACTAACAAACAATGACTTCATCACTTAACTAGAAAACCTCAAAGCTGGCTCTGCCCATATATACAGGTCATTAAATGAATCTACAATTTCAATCACTATGTGTTGTATTAAATATTAACCTTTCAATTTACGTCTTTCAAATCTCATATGCTTAGTTTCTGATGTATTTATCAGCATATTATTCTCCTGTACCCAAATGCACAATTTAGTCACGTTCTTTTGCAGACATGCCCTATCTATAACACATGTAATCGGTTTATGCAGTTTCAAGTCATCTGTATACAGACTGTAGAACATCTCAGATGTAAAAAGATAGATGTGAAAGATACAATCTAAACAAGTATGGGCCTAGGACAGAGCCTCGTGGGACACCCTGACTGTAGCCAAGAATTTCACATGTCCAATTACTGCATGATACTTGCCATGAGCTATTTGTAAGCCATGTAGCTATCCATCTTATAAGGAGTACATCAGAACATAGTTGTTGTAATTTATTGATCAGTGTTTTGTGTATGACCGTGTCAAATTCTGAATTTAAATCTAAGTAAATTATATCACAGAACATGTTTTAATTCATAGAAACTGCATGCACCATCGCACACTACTGTGCAGTGGGGGTAACCATTGCCGGTTATAGATGCAAAAATTTCAGCAGATACATTTTCCCTTAGTAGCTGCCTGTGAGGCAGCTGAGTAGTCCTTAAATTGTGCTTAGCTGCTCAGAGAACACATTAGCTGCACTTTGACTCCATAAACAGTCCCAAAACCATCAAATCTACAATAGTCTCATACCATTTAGAGAACCTCCACTAGTATAGACCCTTTATAGAGCACCCCATTAGTATAGACCCCATTTAGAGTACCCAGTTATAACAAACCGCTCCATTTTATTCTCCCCACTGTGAAAACAGGATTTAACCTAGCATTATGGATGGTCAGTTTCCCTCCATTTCTGCTACCAGTCTGATTGACATGGGTATCCTGAGGCAGTGTAGCAAGTGCCTCATGTACATTGACAACCATCTACTCTTAATCACCCTAGTACAATTTGTGAGATAAGCATCTACACTAAGAGTCAGGAATCCTTACTCTCTAATGCACAGAACAATAACACTGAACAGGTTGTCAGCTCACATACTACACCTCCTACACAAACCATGCACTCAACACATAAACTGTATATGCAGAGATACTCACCAGAAACTTACCTAAACACCAGAGACCTTCCACTCAATACACATAAAAACACACATGCACCAGTGGCTCACCAATTAAGCCCCTAAGGCAAAGCACATCTAAGCCAAATGTTTTAGTCATAGGTCACTCTATTGTGAGACACACAGATGTCCCACTCAACAGGCTAGACAAGGAGAAGGTTATGGTCAGCTGTCTATCAAATGCCAGGATCCATCAGATCACGCATACACTCAAGTCTCTCAGCAACAAGTATCGTTATGACTCCATCATAGTTCATGCTGGTGTGAATGACCTGATATGTACCTCACGGGACTATATGAAGAGACATGATTGAGCTCTATGACTATGACTATGTGTCCCAGGCAGGTGTGTCCCTAGCCTTGAGCAGCATTTTATCCTCACCTACGATAATACCACAATATAAGCAAAACATGATTGACTTCAACCATTGGCTTAGTTTCTGGTGTCATTCTAAGGGGTTCCAGTTCCTCTCAGCCTGGGATGACATGGCTGATAGACCACACTGCTTTGCCTGAGATGGTCTTCACCTGCCACCTCTATGCTTTCGGTTACTGGCTAAGACACTTGCCTCCCCAATACTGCCTCTTTTAGGCAAGGTCTCAAGAACAAATTTCTGATGTGAAAATATCACTCACAAATAAATTAAAGGTCATGCTGCTAAACACTAAGAGTTTAAATCAGAAACTGCACTCTCTGGAAGCATTTCTCTCCCTGGAGGATGCTGATGTCTGTGCAGTCATAGAAACTTGGTCAGGGCTGCAGAGAGTACTCTGGCCTTGCAAGGCTACAATGCCTTCTACACTTTCAGATCACAGAATGAATGTGTGAGAGCCAGAGAAGGAAGAGTATCTATCATCATCAAAGATAAATACACCTCCAAACTGGTTAGACAGGAAAACTCCATGGAGTTACTCTAAGTTAAATTAACTGTGGATAAGACCCCTATTCAAGTCATTGTTAGCTATAGGCCCCCCCTCAGTGAACCAAGATACCGACGATGCTTATTTGGACTTACTTGAGTCAATCAAATTACAACCAAACTATCTAGTCATGAGTGATTTTAACTATCACTCCATTGACTGGGAAACTTATACAAGTATCAACATGCTCGCACAAAGGCGCCTGCACTTTGTTAACACTAATGCCTGGAACAAATAGTATGCAACCCCACAAGAGGCTGAAATATTCTCCACCTAGTCCTTACCAACATGGGTGACCGTTGCACCATCAAGTATAGGACCCTCACTGGTTAAATCTGATCACAAATTAGTCACATTTAAAGTAGTTGTGAAGATTGGGGAAAAATGGGCAAAGGCTGCCAGCCTAGTCAAATAAAATTTGATACATAATTCTAACATGTGTATAAATAAATGTAAAATGCAGGCTTGTGTTCTTAAATGAAAGAAAACACTGTAAAATGTGAACATCAAGATTGTTGCAACATTGCCATCTGCAGTAAGGAAAACCAAGCCAAGCATTTCAAATGTTCTTTGAAGTTACAATTATCTAAATGGTGGTGCCAAATCGGCTGGCTGAACACATTCTTTCAATTGTCTTAACTTAAGGAATAATTGTTAGAGTATACATATGAAATGTATTTTATTGTTGTAGTTTCCTGAGCAGGTGTTAGGTTGCTAAATAATGCAATTTGTGGCCTGGGAACTCCAGACTAAGTGTCAAAATTATGTAATGTGAATATTGGGCAAACCTAAGTGTCAAAATGATGTAATTTGGGAGGGCCTTAGCAGAGCTGTTTGTTAGTGTTTTTAAAAAACTATTGTTCAGTGAGAGACTAAAAGCATTTTGTCTTGGACCATCAACTCCATCACTCCTTATGCTCTTTATGTATGTAAGTAGGATTATAGCACTGTGTTTTCTCTTAAGAATAGTTAAAGATTAGAAATTTAGATGAAGTGTTTTTCTTTGACATCAGACCTGTCCTACTGTATTATTTTAAGTTTCTGTGTGATCTCTGAACTCATAGATATCTCTGCGGTGTAGTAGTATTGCCTTGTGTTTTAATTATTTATTATTAAATATTTTAAAAACCTTTACCTGTGGCTGGTTTGTGTGGAGATAGTAGGCTCTAGAGTACATTGCATATTTATAGAATTCATTGTAATAGGCCACTCTAATAAGCCTTAGACTGAATAGTCACATTACCAATTTGATAATAATATTGCACAGTAATAATTGGACACCCATTTAAGGGCCTTTGGGTAGCTGATAATTATTAAGCTGGTGGTGGCAGAAATTACTACCATATAGTCTAGGGTAACGGGGCACAGCTAGAGAATCTGTGTCAGCCTTTCCCAGGAGTGTCTGTGAAGTTGTATAAATACTTATCTCAAAGTGTGTATGGTGTGCCAGCTACCTGGGCAGGGGCACAAAGCACTGATAGGACAGAGAGGGTACTGGAGGTTAGCTTGCCAGCTAGGCTGAGATTTGGACCCTATAGTTGTGCCAGTGGGGAGTCATATTGGGGACCTGCAGAGCAAGGGAGCAACCAGCCCCAGACTGACTGTGATCTCTGTGTGCACTTAAGAGAAATTGTACTTTACTGTGTGTATTTGTTATCCTTTCCTCTTCTATAAGATGACCTCCCTGGTGTTAGTGGTGAGGATTGAGACTCCTTGATTGCTGGGCCAGGGCACGGTCATCACAGTAGGTATAACACCTGAACACCTCTTAGGTGAAATCAGGTGAAAACATTTTCACCAAAGCTAATTATACCCTCCTAAGGGATGGCATAAATAATTTCCAAGCTCCTGTTCCCACAGATGGCATTGACAACTATACTAAGGTATACACAAATACCCTTTACAAACAAATGTATTGACACAGCTGTACCCGATAGGATCAAAACAAGATCCTCATGAAAATACAAGCCTCCTTGGTGGACATCTATAATTAAGTTACACAACAAGAGGAAGAAGTTTCTGTCTAAGAATAAAAAAAGAGGTCCCAGCACTGGAAAAACACCTTCTTCTGCTTGAACAAACAAATAAGACAACTTATAAAATCCTCTAAGGGCAACTTGAAAAAAATAGCAACCATAGCTAAAGATAACCATAACAGTTATATCTATAACCTAAAAGTAGAACCCAGACATGCACTGAACTAGCTGTGGATGGCATCACACACACAAACACCCCCCCCGCACCCACACACACACACACACACACACACACACACACACACACACACACACACACACACACACACACACACACACACACACACACACACACACACACACACACACACACACACACACACACACAAACACACACACACACACACTGATCCTATTAAAATAGCTAACCTATTAGCCGACAGGTTTGGTGAAAATTTCACCCTCCATCTACTTCAAACATTCCACAAAGCACTCCCTCTACATATCCCTGACCTTGCCTCTACAAAGAGCAAGTCATTAATGCTTTCTCCAAGACCAAAAACACACAGCCTCTATGGGACCAGATGGCATCCCAGGCTGCATTTTAAATTATCTAAAAATTACTTAACAACTGCATTAGGTACCCTCTTCAACCACAACCTGAGTACTGGTTTTGTCTCTGCTGAATGGAAAACAGCAACCATCACCCCCTTCATAAAGGGGGTACAGCAACATACTCTAGGAAATACAGACCCATAAGCTTAACCAGCCTTATTTGTAAGGCCATGGGATGAATCACAATGGACCTTATAAATAAGGATATAGTTAATCTCTAAACCCTTGATTCGACACAGTTTGATTTTGTCAAAGGCAGGCCATGCCTGTTAAACCTGTTGGACTTCTTAAAAAATATCACCAGATCCATAGAAAAGGCAAATCTGTGCCTAAAGCCTTCTTTGACTTGCCCAAGGCCTTTGACACAATCCCACATTTGGGCATCATTGATAAATTCGCCCAGCTGAATATCAACCCTTATGTCATCAGGTGGGTTACTAATTGGCTCACCGACAGATCACACTCAGTCAAATTTGGGGACTTTACCTTAACCAGCAGACCTGCCACCAGTGGGATTCCACAGGGGTCAGTGCTGAACACCCTATTGTTTGGAATATACTTCTCAGAAGTTCAGGCCATAACAGAGGGGTAGTGTCTGACTAAGTTTGCTGATGACTACAAATTAGGTGCAATCACTGAATCCCCAAACAATGTCAATATACTTCAAGAGGGACTTACACAAACAAGTGATTGGTGCCAAAGCCATGGACTCAAACGCAATGCTAAAAAATCCATTATCATCCATTTTAGTAAAAACGATATCTTATAAATAATAATACCCTAAATAACAACTCAGTAATGAGAGACTTGGAAACGCAAGTTGACCATAGCTTAACTTTGACCACCATGTGTCTACCATGGTAAAGAAGGCATTCTACATCGCACACCTCATTAACAAAGGCATTGCCTCAAGAGCAAAAGAGGGCATAACACCCATGTACTCGACCCTCATCAGGCCAATAATTGAGTACAATGCTCCCTTTGGTATGTACCTTAACAGGCAACTGCAGCAACTTGAGAGACATCAGAGATTTCTAACCAAGAAAATAAATGGTCTCCAGCACATGTCATACATTGACAGACTGAAGTCACTGTCACTGTACTCAGTAGCATACAGACTACTTATAGGAGACTTGTGCCTGGCCTACAAAGCAATCTCGGATCCAAACCTAATGGAAATGCTGCACCTCCACAAATCAAATGGGACAAGGGTCCAGGTACTTTAACCTGGCTGTAACATAAATAGGATCTGCTGGAGAGAAAGATGTGTCTCTCAGAGGTTGCCACTTTTCTGAAATAGGCTACTGATTCACATCAAACAAAGCCCCTCTATGATCCTGTTTAAGCATAGCCTGGACAACTGGATGGAAAGCCATAAATTCCTGCCAGGGATTTCGCCTGTGAGCTTCCTAGATATGGGCAGCCATTGCTAAGTAAGATCTTGAGTTTAGACAAGATCCTTTATATTGGGTTTCTCTAGTATTATATTGGGTATACATAGCTAGGCTTATAAAGACCTTTGGTTCAATAGCCCAGTAACTACCTATGAACCAAGAACATCATATTACAGGTGGTAATAGATCTATTTTCAACATATGCATGCTAATATATGGTTTCATGTCCCAACCTTTCCAGTTCTGACAATAACTTGTCCAATATTACCTTCTCCATTATTTTTTCACAACATGAAAGTAGACGTAAGGGTCTGTTTGACTCTGGGTTTGTCCTACTCCCCTTTCCCTTAAAGACAGGTTTAATAAGTGCATGTCTCCAATCTTCAGGAATATTTCAATATTTATATGACCTAGTAAATAGATATAATGATACTGTTCATACCTCTCAACCTGGAAACATCAAAAATCTGGACAAGGCCCATGAAAAATAGATACAGATCTGTATGCTGAGTAACATAAAATTGGGATACATAATTAAGTAACCGTCCACAACAGTGGAATTTTGGGATACCAACTTTCAAATGCAAACTGAAAAACAGACAACCAGAATATGGCACCAAAGTCCCCCTGCAGCCATTCCAATGTCCCATACCATAAACACTAATGTGTACATATTGCTTTACTTCTACAATGATTATTTGGATTTTATTTTTGCATTTTATAGCACAATGCACATACACTAATAGACACTTGCTAAACAAAGCAATACTGTCTCGCAATGAAAATATACTTGGCATTAAAATGTCTCTGCCTTTGAAACTCACATTCATTGAAACAGCATTGAAACCCACACTACAGTCAAAGAAAATGCATCTGGCCAGTGGTGGATAAGGATTACATTTGGGCTGTTTTCAAATCATAGGCCCTTGCACACAAAACAAGAAACATACATATGTTCTTTGATACATCTTCCTGACTTATTAAATTATATTCCTTGTATAATACAGCACACTTGTTAGAGCGCATTTTAAATGTATTATCTGAACATTTTTCTATTAGGCAATGAAACAAAATGCATGAGCCAATAATGACAAAACTGCCCAATTCAGAACATTTTCATCATAAAAGTCTACTTACACACACACACACACACACACACACACACACACACACACACACACACACACACACACACACACACACACACACACACACACACACACACACACACACACACACACACACACACACACACACACACATACACACACACACACACACACACACACACACACACACACACACACACACACACACACACACACACACACACACACACACACACACACAAATATGCACACACACACACACACACAAATATGCACACACACACACACACACACACACACACACACACACACACATGCACACACACACACACACACACACACACACACACACACACACACACACACACACACACACACACACACACACACACACACACACACACACACACACACACACACACACACACACACACACACACACACACACAAAATAACATTTTAAATTTATTGTTTGAACATTTTTCCAGTAGGCAATGAAACAAAATACATGAACCAATAATTACAAAACTGCCTGCCCAATTCAGAACATTTCCATCATAAAAGTCTACTTCCACACACACTCAATACACACACACACACACACACACATATATATATATATATATATATATATATATATGTATATATATATATATATATATATATATATATATATATATATATAAAATGACATTAGTGTAAGCCATAGGCATCTTGCACAGCTTCTCGCACATATTTTCAATTTCAATTTCTTTGGGGGGGGGTGACAAAAGTCCAAACACCAGAGACACATTTTAAACATTGCTTGTATAATTTTGGAAAGTTGCTAGAATAAAATGTGATGTTGCCACCATGCATTTCACTGCCACGTCTTGAACCTAGGACCCTGTGCATGCAAAATCAGCAGTTTCCTGAAAGATAGGATGGAAGACTGAAACTTAAATAGCTATCATTTAGTGAATTCAGTTCTCACTTCTCACCATAGCTCTCAATCTCTTAACACAAAAAAAATGGACAAAGCCAATAATGGGGAATACATAATTCAGTTCTCATGTCTCACCATAGCTCTCAATGTCTTAGTACAAAAAAACTGGACAAAGCCAATACTGGGGGAATACAGCCCCAAAATAGGGACACATTTCAAATACTGATCTTAAAAACTTAGAAAATTGCTAGAATAAAGGTTTTCTGTTACCATTTATTTTCTGAAGAATATGAAGTCTGAAATTCAAATGCCTGTCATTCACAAGTGGTGGTGTCCTCCCCATTTCAGCTAGATGCTCCACTGGATTTTTATGCCTCTGTGTAAACCCTTTAACTTGGCTCCTGTTCACCATTACAGAATTCAAGTACCTGACCAGAGTGAGGCTTGAATGCTACTCTATAGCTACTGTGCAGAACCCAAGGCACAGTGCATTATCAGCTATAACAAAGGATAGATAGGGCAAAAAATAAGTAACAAATCTCAGTTTTGTTTAGTTTGGAAAGGGGTAGTAGGATACATTCTCAATGTGTGGTTGAAAAGGTAAAATATCTTTTCCTACACTTTCATTGAATTGATCTAAAAGGATAGGCGCTAGCTCATCCTTCAGTCTTCCGTACAAATCAGGCAGAATACCATCCAGCCCTGAGGCTTTCCCTACTTTAAAGTTTTACATCTGCTAGGATGACAGGTCATGCCCTGACACCTTCCATCTGTCTTTGAGCATGGGCCACTCTATTCTCTGCTAAAGCTCTCCCGTGTCACATGTGAGAAGTCTGGTGAAGGTTGGTATGTACTCTTCAGAAATGTTATCATGCTGTTATTTATCCCCTGGTTGGATTGGTAGCAGAGGCTATTTTCATCTGTTAGTGCTTGAATATTGTGTACCTGCTTGTGTTTGCTAAAGCTGTGCACAAGGAGTTTAAGTAACTTAATCTGGTCAAGCCAATAAATCAGCTTTATACGTTCCTGTATTTGATGTTGCAATTGATTTACTATCTATTTTAGTTCATTTTTTCAGAGCATTAATTTTCCCAATTAATGTTCTATCTTCACAATCAATCCCCACACATTGTTGCATGATTCATGCAAGAATTCTAAATATTTATTTTTAGCATGTGCCGTTATTTCTTTTCTTTTTCTGAGCTACCAGCCATCATAAGATTATATTTAAACTTATCCCATCTAAGCCATATTATGCTCCTAGGAATCTGCAATTGACATCAAAATGCTTTAATCCATTGTTTAAGGGACTGCACCTCCTCACTGCTTTTCACTATCAGTGGATCTATCCCAGTTATCAGCAACAGTTATGGCCAGCATTTAGAGGTGTGCTGTTATAAAATAATGCTATGGTAAGATGATGCATTAGGCCTAAGTACTACTGATTTCAATCTTTCTAAAAACTGCTGGCTCTCTAGAAAATAATCTAGTCTTCTAGCCATGCCATTCTGCTCTGCAAAAAAGTATAACCTAGTTTAGTGGGGTTAAGAGACCTCCAAATATCAATGAAAAGAATCCTTTCACCCAGCTTGAATGATCTCTGCATGTTCCTCATCACAACCTCTCAGTGCAATATAGGTTATGTGGAAATCTTGAAAGGGTGTACTGTCCACCTCATTTTTGCCATAGAAGGTGACAATCTACAATGGGTATAGTACAGCATTGACCCTTACTACTACCCATCTGCTCTCCTTATCCATCCTTGAACCTACAAAGTTCTGCTGCACAGTGTTTTAACCAGGAATAACACTCCATTAGAAGATTATGGACTGGATACAGCACAAATTATTCCCACCAAGTGTGCAGATGATGCACACACACACACACACACACACACACACACACACACACACACACACACACACACACACACACACACACACACCAGTCATTCAGAAGCAGCAGTCGGTCACCATTTCCTATCTGAAGCAGCTCATTTCTTGAAGTTAGCTTCCTACCTGAAGCAGCTCATAATGAAAGTCCTTCCCGCTCCACTCACACAAGCTCTGCACAGATGCCAGATGCTTCTTGCTCACAGATCCATTCAAGCAGGCAACTGGAAATGAGCCTTAGAGCTCAATTCCAACAGGCTGACGGACCTGACTTAATTTCGCACGTGATAACGTCAGCTCAAAACTGCGGGGAAAAAAATTTAAAAATAAAAGCTGGAAAAAATTGGAAATGAAGGGGTGCCACTCGGGAATCATGGCACCCCATTATTTGACTCCAAAACTCAGTAAAAACAAAGTAATTTGGTTCTGGGAGGTATGATACTGTTATTTCGTGCTGAAGTGTTCTGAGGTCATTATTACTAATCCCGTCTCTTGTCTGTGCTTTCTTTGGATCCAGTTTGCATGGTTCTTTTTCAATATAATCTAATTTGATTTCAATATCTGAGGTTACCTGGATGTTACTAGGACAACTTAATCACCTCCTTTTTGGAGCCAAACTGGTTTGCATAAGATTTTGTAAATATATGTATAATTTTTGTGTCTGAGAGTAAATTTTAAAATTTATACACAGTTTATTAATTTGCATGTCTTTACTCCATCCACATGGTATGTGTCTATAAAATGGTTTCTTGTAATGCTCAATATCTTTATACAAGTTTTCATCAATTTTTTCTTGATCTTGTCTCACACTATGCTTAATTTGTTTGTCCAGCTTGTTTATGTAAGTTTTCACAGTTGTAGTCAGACCTCTTTTCCATTTCTTATATTTTTTGTCTCTCACCTTAATCAAGTATCTCATTCTTATGGAAATATATGATCCTGATGGTGTGTACCTAAATCCTGATATTAAACATTTTTTGATTTTTTTTTTAATTCAAACAATTTCTCTTTCAAAACTTTCCACATTCCTTCTGTAGTTTTTTTACAGAACGCATCACTCCAATTAGTTTTACACAGTGACTGCTTTGCTTCCATATAATCTGTTATTAATCTTCTGTGCTTGGCTTTAGATTTCAGTTTGGCAGAACTACTTAGCAACAAAGGAACCTTTATCACCCCATGCTCACTGCGCATCAACAATGGTAAAACTTGACATGAAGTAACAGTAATTTCTTTAGGAACACAAACAATGTGTAATATATTCTGCTCCCTGGTAGTTTTTTTTTTTTTTTGTATAGCCTGAAGCAATTGTTGTTCCTGAGCATATGTTGTGAATAATTTCCTTACTAATGTTGCGTCAGTATTATTCCTGTCCTTTTCGGGTAAATGTAAGCTCTCAGACACTATTATTCTTCCTCTTGTGTGTCATACAAGAAATGTATGAACTCTTCCAGGTCATCAGCACTTGACTTTGGCAGCGTATACACCCCAACAATTGTTATATGTTCCAGGGTTGTTTTTATTGTCACAGTTACATAATCTATAGTATTGGTGTTATCACTGAACATCCAATAGTCACAGGTCTCATAGCTATCTTTAATCTCTATTATAATACCTCTACCTGATTTTTGTTAGAATGTCTGTTACAATAAAAAACATTTATACCCTGACAGAACTGATTTCCAGTCATTGTTCTTTAACTATTTTTCACAAACAATAACAACATCAATATTGTGGGAAAGTAGCAAAATTTCCAATAAGAAAACTTTATTATTACTCTTCCTAGCATTAACAACCATCATAGATGCACTAAAGTTTGCTATCTCTGAATTATAAATTTTTTGACCGGGCAAAAATCCTACCTTGTATTTGTCAAATATCACACAATATCCACTGCAAAAATTCTCTTCCCTGATCATTCTGTCTGAACACGTGCCACAAATTAGGCTCGGATGCTTTACACATTTCGGTTTTTTTAAAACAGGACATTTTATGTAGGTATTTACCCAAAATATCTTTTCATCTACAGTGACATGACTTTCCTTTCTATATGTAATATGTGAAAAATACATCCTAACACATGTAGAACTTATGCTATCTAAGAGGGCTGTAAGTTCCTTACTATCAACCACAAAGCCCTTGCAGATGAGATCATGTGTAGTGGCATGAATAAAAACAGATCTGTACTTCCTTACATTAAGGTGTTTTAAGGACTGTCTTACATACTCCATTTTGCTCCTGGCAAGCATAACGCTATTCATTACCTTTCCTGCAAATGTAAACATCATTTCCTGTAATAAGTGAATCTCCAACTACAATAATATCTATTCCAACCAGATCTCAATAATCTTCAACTTCTAATTCTATAATATCTGCTCTATCAATTGTTACAAACGAATTATCTTCATCATCATTAGTCTTATTAATCCCACTGTTTAGAAAAAAAAATCTAAGCTTGTTTCCTGCCTTTCGTGTAACTAGTCTAGTGCAGATACAGATTTGCTGTATCCAGGACTGTTTGTAAGCTTCTGAGCCCCCCAAGCCTTTCTGTGTTGAGGGAAGCCTTCCAGCTTATCAGTGGGAGTGGTAAGCACTAGGTAGCCTATCTACTACAAGAGGAGTGGTTTCTGGCCCAGAAATTGTAGTTTATTGGTGGTTTGAGCACGTTTTCCATCTCCTTCAACTTTCTAGTTTAAACGCCCACACTTGTGCTTGTTTCCCACCTTTCCCACAGATTTGCTGTATCCAGGACTCTTTTGTAAGCTTCTGAGCTCCCCAAGCCTCTCAGTGTCGGATGGAAGCCTTCTAGCTTGTCAGTGGGAGTGGTAAGCACTAGGTAGCCTATCTACCACAAGATGAGTGGTTTCTGGCTCATAAATTGTAGTTTATTGGCCGTTTCATCAGTTTTTTCATCTTTTTCAACTTTTTAATTTAAAAGCCAGTGTTTGCACTTTTTCCACCTTTCCTGTAACTAGTCTAGTCCAGATACAGATTTGCTGTAGCCAAGACTGTATGTAAGCTTCTAAGCCCCTCAAGCCTCTCTGAGTTGGAGGGAATCCTTCTAGCTTGTCAGTGGGAGTGGTAAGCATTAGGTAGCCTATCTACCACAAGAGGAGTGGTTTCTAGCCCAGAAATGAAGTTTATTGGCTGTTTGGGCAGTTTTTCCATCTCTTTCAACTTTCTGGTTTAAAAGCCCACATTTAAGCTTGCTTCCCACCTTTCCTGTAACTAGTCTATTCCAAATACAGATGTGCTATATCTAGGACTGTTTGTAAGCTTCTTAGCAGTGGCAAAGTCTACTCTTCAATTTTCACCTTAGATCTGGTAGTTCTCTCCTCTCCTGTGCATTCACTAGTTTATTAGTCTAGCACTTTACCAAACTTCTTGTAGAAATTATTGTAGCATGCAAAAGTGCTATCAGCACTAAATGTTCTACAAGGAAACAGCTCCAGTACTTATTAGTAATGCCCACCCCTCCAGGCATGTCTAAAGGTCAGTACCCTGTGCTTTCTCCTATTAACCTGGTGAACCTGGGCATCCTGATGCAATGTAGCAACTGCCTCATATACATTGACAACTCTCCCCTCTTACCTCCCAATACTCAGACTTGTGAGAGATGCACATATATATCCAAATCAGAAGCCACGCAGTCTCCTGCCAAGACTGGAATATCTGGTTAAGAGGAGAAGGTCAACACTTGCACCACACCATATGGAACACGTAGCCTTCCAGAACACACACCAGCACTGCCTTCACATAAAAACACAAACCACACACCCACCTTTGCTGAAGCTCTCAATAAAAATCTACCCAAATGTCAGAGAACTCCAAGGCAGAAACTCACTTGACCACCACAACACAACACTAATCACAAGACACATAACTCTCCTAAACACTGTGTCACTCAACCAAAGCCCCTAAGGCAAAACAGCATGCCCAACACACTGGTCATAGGTGACTCGACAGTGAGGCACACTTGATGTCCCACTCACTAGGCAGAATAAGGAGAAAGTAACAGTCAGCTGCCTGTCAGGTGCTAGGATCTGCCACATAACGCACGCACACAGCAACAGGTACAAATATTACTCTGTCATTGTACATGTGGGTGTGAATGACCTGAGATGTACCTCCCTGGACTACATGAAAAGACACATTGATGAGCTCTTGGATTATGTAGCCCAAGCGGTTTTGACCCTAGCCCTGGGCAGCATCCTACCATCACCCAGAATGATACCACAGTACAAGCAGAAAATGATTGATTTCAACAATTGTCTAAGTTTCTCGTGTCATTTTAAGGGGATCCAGTATCTGTCTGCCTGGGATGACATGATTGACAGACCTTGATGCTTTGCCAGAGATGGCCTGCATCTGTCACCCCTGGGCTTCTGGTTACTGGCAAAGGCTCTTGCCACCCCTATAGTGCCTTTTTAGGTAGTGTTCCAAAGACCAAATTACTACTGTAACAGCTACAAAGAATGCAATCTGAGGGTAATGCTGCTAAACGCTAGAAGTCTAAATCTCAAAATGCACTCGCTTGAAGCACTACTTAAAATGGAGAACATCGACATTTGTGCCATAACAGAGACCTGGTTTAAGGCAGCAGAAAGCATCCCTGCACTACCAGGCTATAACTCATTCCACTCCTTTCGGCACCAGAACTTGGACTGAAGCTCCAAAGGTGGTGGTGTTTCCATATTCATAAAGGATGTGCACACCTCCAGACTGGTAGCCCAGCATAATGTATCTGAGATACTTCAGGTGTAGCTAACATTGGGTAAGACAGCAATTCAGGTCATAGCCTGCTATAGGTCCCCAACCATGTCCCAAGACTCACACTCCATGTTCCTAAGCACCCTGGAGAATATTAGGGTCCAATCTAACACTCTCATACTGGGCTACTTCAATTACCCCTCCATTAACTGGGAAAACTACTCATGTACCAATACACTTGCCCAAGGTTTCCTGGAATTCATTAATTCCAATGCCCTGGACCAGCTTGTTCTTAACCCCACTAGAGGTAGGAACATCCTTGACCTGGTCATTACCAACATGGGTGACCATTGCTCTACACCAATAGTCAACTCCTCCACAGTTAGATCCGATTACAAACTAATCACCTTGGAAATCCCCACCCCCCACCCCCCTGCACAAAGGTAACCACTATGAAAAACTTCTCCAAAGCTAACTTTGGCTCCTAAAACCAGAGGCGGCTAACTTCATGGCACCCATGCAAATGGAGAATAGTTGCATGACCGCTGAATCATACACCAATGCACTGTACGAACACATACACAAATGCATGGATCTTGCCATACCCAATAGAACCAAGATGCTCTCCTCCAAAAAAAGGAAGCCAATCTGGTGGTCCCCTGCCATAAACAAACTCTACAACAGAATGACGAAACTGATGCGGAATAAGGTGAAGTACCAAGTCTGGAAAAACTTCCTTATCAGCCTCAACAAAAAGTTGAGATCCCTCATCAAATCCTCTAAAGCTAGCTATGAAAACAGAATTGCAGCAGATAATAAAGACAACCAGAAGGCCTTCTATAGTTATGTAAAGAATTTCCACGGCAATACCCAGATTTGCTCTTAGCACAATGGTACCTCCTATACTGAGCCAACAGATATTGCCAATATACTGGCTGACAGATTCAGTGCCAACTTTACCCCTCTCCCCCCCAAAGGACCAGTCACAATACCAGGAGATTGCCAGGCACCCAGTATTACTGCTGCACAGGATAAAACAGCACTGTCCAAGGCCAAAAATACAGCTTCTATGGGACATGACAGTATCCCTGGTTGTGTTCTACATGAACTACAGATTGAACTGGCACCTCACCTGTGTGCCCTGTTCAATCACAGCCTCACCTCAGGCTTTGTCACTACTGAATGGTGCACTGCTACAGTCATCCCTCTCCACAAAGGATGAGTGACTACAGACCCTGGGAACTATCGTCCCATTAGCCTGATGAGTCTGATATGCAAAGCTATGGAATGCATCATCATGGACTTAATAAACAAGGATAGAGGGAATCTCCAAACTCTGGATTCCACACAGTTTAGTTTTGTGAAGGGTAGATCATGCCTGCTCAACTTGGTCAACTTCTTTGAGTCAGTCACCAGAGCTGTCGATGAAGGCAAGGTGGTTCATACAGCCTACTTTGATCTGGCCAAGGCCTTTGATACTATTCCCCACTCAGGAATTACAGAAAAACTCACTAAGCTAGGCATCATCCCCTATATCACTAGGTGGGTTGCAAACTGGCTTACAGATAGAACCCACAGTGTAAAAGTAGCTGACTCCAAGTCAGACTGCCGACCAGTCACGAGTGGAGTCTCACAGGGTTCAGTCCTGGGTCATCTTCCGTTTGATATCTACTTCTCTGAAGTCCAGGTCAACATGAAGGCACTCTGGCTGACAAAATTTGCAGACAACTGCACATTGGGAGCTATTATTAACTACCAAAGCGATGTTGACATCCTACAGAAAGGCCTCACTGAGCCCAATGACTGGTGTCAGAACCATGGCCTTAAGCTCATCATCATCATCATCATCTTCTTTTTGGCTGTTCCCAATAGGGGTCGCCACAGCAGATCACCTGTTTCCATTTCTTCCTGTCCTCTGCATCTTGCTCTGTCACACCAACCACCTGCATGTCCTCTCTCACCACATCCATAAACCTTATCTTAGGCCTTCCTCTTTTCCTGTTACCTGGTAGCTTCAGCCTTAGCATCTTTTTCCCAATATACTCAGCATCACTCCTCAGCACATGTCCAAACCAACGTAATCATGCCTCTCTGGCTTTGTCTCCAAACCTTCCAACCTGGGCTGACCCTCTAATATACTTATTCCTAATCCTGTCCACCCTCGTCACACCCAGTGCAAATCTTAACATCTTTAATTCTGCCACATCCAGCTCAAACTCCTGCCTTTTTGTCAATGCCACTGTCTCCAACCCATATAACATAGCTGGTCTCACTACCCTCTTGTAGACCTTCCCTTTCACTCTTACAGGTACTCGTCTGTCACAAATCACTCCTGACACTCTTCTCCACCCACTCCATCCTGCCTGTACTCTCTTCTTCACCTCTCTTCCACACTCACCATTACTCTGAACTATTGACCCCAAGTATTTAAACTCATCCACCTTTACCACCTCTACTCCTTGCATCCTCACCATTCCTCTATCCTCCCTCCCATTCACACACATATATTCTGTCTTAGTCCTACTGACCTTCATTCCTCTTCTCTCTAGAGCATATCTCCATCTCTCCAGGGTCTCATCCACCTGTTCTCTACTCTCACTACAGATTACAATGTCATCTGCAAACATCATAGTCCACGGGGACTCCTGTCTGATCTCGTCTGTCAACCTGTTCATCACCATTGCAAATAAGAAAGGGCTCAGAGCTGATCCTTAATGTAACCCCACCTCCACCTTAAACACATCCGTCATTCCCACCACAGACCTCACCACTGTCACACTACCCTCGTACATATCCTGTACCACTCTTACATACTTTTCTGACATTCCTGACTTCCTCATACAATACCACAACTCCTCTCTAGGCACCCTGTCATATGCTTTCTCTAAGTTTACAAAAACACAATGCAACTCCTTCTGACATTCTCTGTACTTCTCCATCAACACTCTCAGAGCAAAGATCGCATCTGTAGTGCTCTTTCCCAGCATGAAACCATACTGCTGATCACTAATCATCACGTCCCTTCTTAACCTTGCTTCCACTACTCTTTTCCATAACTTCATGCTGTGACTGATCAATTTAATTCCTCTGCAGTTACTACAGCTCTGCACATCACCCTTATTCTTAAAAAATCGGTACCAAAACACTTTTTCTCCATTCATCAGGCATCCTCTCACTTTCCAAGATTTCATTAAACAATCGGGTTAAAAACTCCACTGCCATTTCACCTAAACACCTTCATGCTTCCACAGGTATGTCATCTGGGCCAACAGCCTTTCCATTCTTCATTCTCTTACTTCCTCATTGCTAAGCCATTGTACTTCATGATTAATATCCCTACATCATCCAACCTTCTCTCCCTCTCATTCTCTTCATTCATCAACCCCTCAAAGTACTATTTCCATCTGCTCAACACACTCTCCTCGCTTGTGAGTATGTTTCCCTCAGTATCCTTTATCACCTTTACCTGCTGCACATCTTTCCCAGCTCAGTCCCTCTGTCTAGCCAGTCGGTACTGGTCCTTTTCTCCCTCCTTAGTGTCCAACCTTTCATGCAACTCTTCATATGCCTTATCCTTAGCCTTCACCACCTCACTCTTTGCCATGCACCTCATCTCGTTATACTCTTGTCTACTTTCTTCATCTCTCTGACAATCCCACTTCTTCTTTAATCAAAAGAAAAGAACTTAAATGAACTTTTATGAGAAAAATCAGGCAAGCAATATACATCTAAATATTAAATCAAGCACAGTAAAGTTGTTCCTCTGACTGTACAAGTTGTGAAAGTCACACAGAAGCTGGAATTCCTTTACGTGGTATACAAATGCACACAGTAGCTTGCTCACTATTCCTCACAGTCGCACCTCTTTTAACAGTAAATATTAGTAAGTTACAAACCAAGAATAGATTGTTTAGAAAGCCCTGGACTGTCTGTCCACTCTGCAGTCTGTGTAAATGTATAGCTGACTAGGCCCCTTAGGATGGCTAGAATTTTGCCTGTCTAAAACATATGCCTTTCTAACAACGAACAGTGAAAATTAAAGGTAAGGCAACAAATTATAATTCAAAGTGAATCATCTTGTCTACAAGCTATCCTTTCCTTCTTGCAAACAGTGACAGGAAATACAATATAAATTGAAATAAAACTGCTCTTACCAGCCAACTGCCCAATCAATCACAAATCAAGACAGGATTATTTATATAAGCTTGAATAGCATGAAGTCAGTGTGTATTGCATACAGGAAGTAGAAGGGTTCACAATTTGCAAAAATTATGTTTGGTAATTATACATTTTAGCCTTTCTCATGTCTCTGTCACTCTGCAGACTCTGTGTTTCTCTCTTTCTCACTCTGTCTCTTTTACATATACACACAAAACCTCTGTCTTTTAAACACACACACACACACACACACACACACACACACACACACACACACACACACACACACATGAATGTACTCATGTAATGTGTCTGTCCATACAATAACTACAGGTAAAAATGAAGAACCTTAATTATGATCTGATTTATTTCTAAAAAAAAATCAATAAGCCCCTTTCTGACATATATACTTTATGAACCATGTTGCAGTGCTGCTAATCTCTAGTATTGCTCTAAAACATAAACAGTGGCCAGTGCCAGCTACTACAGAAAAGTAGCAAACAGCTAAAATAGCACTGAAAACGCTAATGGTTGGGCCAAGTATATTGCAACATTTTCCAAAATCAACAATATACTTCACTTTTGACTGCTGTTTGTGAGTAAGCACTAATAGTGTTACAGCTTTCAAAAATGAAAAAAAAGCTTCAGCTATATTCATAAAGAAGCATTGTATAGAAAAGATCTAATTACTGAATGCTAGTTTTCTTTTCTTCTTTCATAGTTTAAAGTAATGTGTCAGAAAATGCATCTCAAGAAAATGTTTTGTACTAGCAGGTATTTGAGGTTAATGTAAAGCCACATTACTGCAATATATAGATAGCCACATCACTTTAAACTATGAAGCACGACAACAAAACCAACATGCAATAATTAGCATTTATACTACGTTCTACAGTGTTATGAATCCCAGCCTTTTTGCTCCTACACTTTATTTCTGTGACCAGTAATAAATTGGAATAGCTAAAGTACCATTTATGACTAAGAATTATGATTGGGTCTCTTCAGTTATAACTAGCTTGTGTCCTCAGCATAGATGTCAAGATTCACTCCTTGTAGGTTAGTTCACTCCCACTCAAGGTGACTATCTTGACATCCCTGCTTCAAACACACAGCAAGTCAGTTCTGGTCGGAGACCAAAATACATAACAGATTTAACAGAAGAATTTGTTTTGTATATGATCGCGGACTATTGGAAAATCATGTAAGAAATCCAGGATATAATTTACACAAGATAAGAAAAAGCACTGAGCAGGTAATAGCAGTCCCTTTAATTTTAAAGTTTTTGGAACAGAAGAACACTTTGTTAGCTTAGAGTTTCAACAATGACAGGTCTGAAGTGATGAAACTATACTACTCAATGCTTGAAGTTTACAAAATAAAAAAAATGCAAACAGGAAGTAAAGAAAACTGGAAATGGATATAGTTCCAGAATAAATTCCAAGACTTATTTTTATAAGCAGGATAACTGGCCTTTGACTGTTAATGGATTTTACACATTTAGGGCATATGAGTCAGTCGGCCTAGTAGACAGACACCATGCTAATAAAATTGTAAGAAAACTATTTAGTCAAATGCAAAGTTGCAAGAAAGAGTTCCTGTTTGAAAAAATACTTAAAGATACGGAGATGCCATGGTAGGAAAACTGATTTAAAGATGTTATGTAGTTTTTCTTTCTTATTTCACATTACTGGCACATTTGTAAAGCTATATTTGAACTGTGCTTAATATGCAATATGAGTGATTCCAGTGGCTTCAAAATATGTGACATTTCCCTGTAAATAAAAGAAAGGAAATGAAAGAAACCTGAAATCAAAGTACAAAGTACATCGGTAGTTTCTCAGGAAGGACTTAATTGCATTTGTATAATTAAGTCATACAAGAGTTTGGTATCAGGAAGTAAAGGGGGCATAAAATGCAATTACAAGACTTAAAAAAAATAGAGTTGTCAGTATTCAAATGAGATGATTTTCCACTCTATGTGAGGGTCTGAGTATGGTAAAACTGTTCCCTGCTAACTATATTTTTTATACTGCCATGTAAAAAGATGTGATGCAATCTGATGTGCTCCACCTCAGTTTTTGGTGGAAAACAACACAAATATCTTTTTAGAAATATTATGTTTGAAAATTACAAGCCTTCAAACTCTCTTGTTCTGGTCAGCATTACAAATGTATTTCTATGAATCTACTCAGTGTAAAAAATTTATAGACACTACCTACATTTCCTTTCTAATCCATCTGTGTGCACCATTACTCCACAAAAGTGTAGGTGGGTTGAGTCTGTAGATGGCATTAATGCTGTTGATGACTATTGGTGTCTGAGGCCCCAAAAGAATAAATCACAGGCCAGGATGCTGTAGGAGGATAGTGGGTGGACTGGGATGTCTGCTGCGCTTTTAGTGATACTTAAAAATTAGCTGTAGAGTACCTTGACACCTGAGGTTTCTTTCTCAGGTATTCATGGAAGCATAAATACTCTTATCGCCTCAAAAATCAGGTCAGTTTGTTTATATGCGATTGTGGTTCTTTCCATGAGTAGTAGGGCATACACATTTTTGTTTAATTCACAAATGGTTGTAGTATTATGACTTTTTTTATGTGGAGGAATACATTGCTGGTGAGTGTTTCTTAGATTATTTAGTATCCTTTTGTAGGAAGGGGTGCCCTGAAAGCATCTTTATTCATAGGCAGACTAAAAAAGACTGGGGATGACTTGAGGTTTACCTTTAAGGTTGAAAGTTTTCAAGAAAACTATTTAGATATCACTTTGCTTGGTCAGGCAAGGGCAAACTGCAGCATGTTATAGGCCAAGCCCCCGGCTGCTATAGACGTTTTACACAGCAAGAATTTTTAACTTGCTTACCTCATTAGATCATTAATATATTGGGAGCTCATTAAGGCCAAGAAAGCCTGCAGCCATCATGAGGCTTATTTGGAGTGCAGAAAACATGTTGTAGATAGTTGCTTAAAAAGGGTTACCCTCATGAGGGTGCTATTTCCTCATGCCAGTTTTGCAGACAAATAGCAGGTATTAAATAATAACAATAATGGCAGGAAGGTGGACCTCTGTAGGAGGGATATGAGAGAGGTCATAAGGTGTTTTAAGAATATGTATTGTGGAACGGAATTTAATGTTTTATTCCATTAGGTTGCAAATGTAGTTAAGAAATATTGGGGTATTTTGAAGAATGATATTTTTTTAATGAAAAGATCAAGGCTGATCCTTTGGTTTCTTACAGTCATGGCAGAAACAGAGAACGAAGTAATGAAGCTGGGAAGAGGTAAAGCAAAAGGACTACATAATGTAGAAGTTATAAAAAGTGATGTCAGTGCCCAGGGGTTAGAAGCAGAAGCAACTGAATTTCAAACTGGATAAGATGAATAAAGTAACACAATTGTCATTAGTCTTATACCAAAGAAAAGAGATTTTAGGGAATTTATGTAGCTGTCAACACATATGGTATTAATTTTAAAAGGTGTTAAGAGTATGCATTCTAAAGGAAAGGGTTAAAAGATTGCTTTTAAATATTACAGGTGCTCCCCTACTTACACCCTTTCAACTTACTTTCAGACTTACGAACAAACTTGTCTGAAGTTCGACTGACGTGCAGGAGGTGGAGTTAGCAGTCAGTCTTTAGCCTGTAAACAAACACTGCATACTGTATTTGTCTCTCTGTGATGTGACTTAGCTCTCTGCGATGTGACTTACTACCTTGAACAGTAATACTGTACCCCAAACATGTCGCTGTCCCATGGTTATTTTTACAATCTTGATAAAGTAGTATCCCAACATGGCCTCCAAAGCATGAGAGAGAAGCCAACAGTAGTGGTAGTGAATGTAAGAAGTGCTGCAGTATTACCATGGAGTCTAAGGTGAACATTATAAAATGAACTGACTCCGGTGAGAAAACTGCAAACATAGCAAGTTTGCTTGGGATGAATCTTTCAACTGTTTCAGCAATTGTAAAAGTCAAAGAACGCATTATGCAACATGTGAAAGGTTCTGTTAGAATACATTCCATGATAATTAGTAAGAGTTGAAGTGTGGTGATGAAAGAAATGGAAAAACTATTAAGTGTGTGGATGTAAGACCAGTATCAGCACCGCCTGTCTGTAAGTCTTAAGTTAATTCAGTGGAAGGCCATGAGTCTCTTTGAAGATTTAAAGAATAAATGTGGTGACAGTGAGAGCACTAGGGAAGAAACATTTACAGCTAGGCATGGCTAGTTCCACAGGTTTAAGGCTTGCTCAAAGCTTGTTGCACAACATAAAGGTGGGCAGAGAGGCTGCCTGTGCAGTCATGGTAGTGGTAAAAAAGTTTCCCAAGGTATTGTTGGCAACTTTTTGATGGAGGTGACCTAAAAGAGCAAACTTTCAATGTTGAGGAGACAGGGGTGTACTGGAAGAAGATGCTTGAACTTTACATACTTTGTGAGAGAAGAGAGGTCAATTTCTGGGTATAAAGCATCAAAGGAGAGATTTACACTCCTGCTAGGCAGACATGCTGCTGGTGACTGCAAAATTAAACCCATGTTATCTATTATTCAGAAAACACCAGGGCTCTCAAGGGTGTTGTCAAAGCTTCACTTTCTGTTGTGTGGAAGTCTAACTGTAAAGCGTGGATGACAAGATCTCTTTTTGAAGACTGGTTTTCCATTCCTTTTTACCTGAAACAGAAAAGTACTGCATAAGCAAAAACTTGCCCTTTAAAATCCTACTTGCCCTAGACAAAGCCCCAGGTCATCCACATTTCCTGGACAATTTTCACAACAAGCATCAAGGTAGTGTATCTGCCTCCCAATACCAACTCTGTCCTTCAACTGTTGGATCAAGGTCCCATAGCAATGTTTAAGGCTTACTACCTGTCTTGAACTTTCATACAGGTTATGAAGGAGACAGTGGAGTGACACTGAGAGAGTTCTGGAAGAACTACATCATCTACATGGCAATTAAGAACATGGCTGAGGTAAAGACTGCCACCATGAATGGTGTTTGGAAGAAGCTCTGCCTACAATTTACAAACAGCTTGAATGGAATTATAGAGACAGTGACTTCAGTGGCCAAAGAGATGGTGCAACTGGGCAGGCAACTGCAAATGGAAAGTGAAGAAGAAGAAGAAGAAGAAGATAGCCATGAAGTGTTGGAATGTCACAGTAAGGAGATAAGCAATGAGGATTTGATGGAGTTAGAGTTGCAAAAGTCCTAGGAGAGAGTCACAGATGAGGAACACAAAGCTGTGGAACCCAAGGAATTCACCTGTAAGCAGGTGGCTGAAGATTTCAACATGATGATATGGCACTTGCTTCTTTTGAGTCTTCAGGACTCAAACACTGAAAGGTTTACAAAAGTGTGTGCCGTTATTCACAAAGCTATTACCTGCTGCAGGAAGATTTATGAGGATAAGAAAAAATTAACTGTGCTGACATCTCTTGATAGATATCTGAATAAAGCTGAGGTGGGACACAATATACAAGAACAACAAGAACAGGAACCAGTGCCATCTACATCCACAGGAGGTTCATTGAATATTCCCAGTCCCTGATGGTGTTCCATCTGCACACTCATCACCATAGTTATCTAGGTATTGTGTACAGTATTAAGTTATTATACATTAGGTTGTAAAAAATACACTACTGTCAAAAATATATAGCACTACTGTCAAGTATTAGTCGCTCTTAATTAAACACTCCACTAAGCATCTTTGTTGTACAGCATGATTATTTGTGTTTATGATTATAGTACAGTATTTTTGTCTTTATAGTGCATATTTGTGCTTTTTTTTGTGGTTATTGGTACAATTGTGGTGTTTTTTTGGTGGTTATTGGTGGTCACTGGTACAATTTTGAGCACATTCTGTTAATCCTCAAGGGTGTGTTGTACTTATGAACATTTTTGAGCTACGACAAACCCCTGGGGATGTAACCTGTTTGTAAGTAGGGTGGCACCTGTATTAAGGGCATCTAGATGAAAAGGGAGAGGTGAAGAAATATAGTGCTGATGTAGATGAGCCAAAACATTTAACAAATTAAAGATGATATTGTTACTTAAGGTTTTAGAAAAAAATATATACTGTGAAAGTAGTATTAGAAGTTTGGTATTTTTTTATACAATGCAGCAGGACTTTGTATGCTAGTGAATGCGTTTTTTACAAAAAGTTGATTAAGGAAGGAATAATGACAGGGTTGTTTAGCAAAAATGTCACTACATCCATTCATGCATTTCATGTAGATTTAAACTTAAATGCAGTCAATGGAAATTCAGTACTAGATGGAATGGAAATGATGGGGGAGCAATAGCGAAAAATATATGAGTTTGAAAATAATTTAACTAGCATTTTGTGCATTGGTTAGATTGAGAAATTATGTGACAAACAGGAAATTAAAAAAAGGAAATGAAAGCAGCAGAAAACAGGAAACAATTAAGTGGCTTACATAAATGGAGATGGGGCATATGATTTTTCATATAAGAAGGTTAAAGATAGAATAAATATTTTGAGAGTCAAGGCTGTTGGTATAAATGGAACAGAGAAACTGGATCAAAGTGGGAGAGTGAAAACTGGTAGATGGAAAGGGTAGCTATTCAGTGATTTAGGAAGAGAATATGTGTGGCTAGCATTTATTTTGACAAGTTATTTGATTACCTGAAGAGATGAGAACGACAGTTATCATGTTTTCTTTAATTTGGTATTTTCATTTAAACTCAACTAAAAGATATGAAGCATAGGTAAAGAAGGTGGAAGGGAGCTATGGATAAGCAATATAAAAAGCATTTACTAGAGTGCGATATGCAGTATATATGCTTAAATACATAACAGAATCTGAGCCATAGCTCTCAACCTCTTAGCACAAAAAATCTGGACAAAGCCAAAAATAATGGATGGGCCAGGCCCTATAAATAGGGGCACATTTTAAATATTGTTCTTATAAACGTAGAGAGTTACTAGAATAAAAGGTCTTGTGTTTCCATGCATTTTTTGAGGGATATCAAGTCTAAAACCCAAATGCCTGTCATTGTTTAGTGAATTCAGATGTCACTAATTTGTTCCAAAAATCCAGAAAATCACAAATTTGATGAGGAATAGACCAAAAATATGAGACAAAAATCTGGACATTCTGTGAAAATCTGGACAGTTGAGAGGTATGATCTGAGCAGATAAAGGAAGTTTATGACAGGCTATGGAAAGAATAGTACACTGTGAGTAGGGAAAGATGTCATGATATATCAATTAAGGTACTGTTAAAAATGGAAGTTGTAACCTAATGAAGTACAGGGTAACAAGTGAAGCCAGTAAATAAAGTGTAAATAAAGAAATGAAGGGGCTGTTCTTGCTAATATATGACTGGAGGATGGGCTGGAGGATGGGGGTGAGTGTGGTGGGTAAGTGTGTAGCTGTAGTGCTGACAATGTACACTAGTGAACAGGGCAATGTGCATGTCAGCCTGCAGGGAGGAGAATGGCACCACAGAGGAAGTGACCATCTTCCCTAGAGGTGGAGCTTAACTTCAGATTTTCCATTGTCTGTCTCTTATGATGATGAGACTTAAGACAGGCATGTCACCACAGACATGGAACATACATCTCACTAGGTTTGGACATCAAGAATCAGGCTATATTCAGCACAGAGAGGTAAGGCTCACCATGACACCAGTTCACAGTATGACAGTGTTTCCCTGGCTATACAACCTTCATCAGTGGCAGTTGAAGAGGAATGAATCAGTTGTCTCGGAAGGAGAGCTCATGGACATCAGAAGGCAGTAAGAAAGAAAAAAAATAGTATTATAAAAATGGCACATTTAAAATAGCCCAGAGAAGGACTACATACAAAGACACATTCAAAAATGGTACACCTGAGACAATTTAAATAAATCCTTTAACACAGATGGCACTTAAAGGCCTTCTGTAGAAGGCCTCAGATTTGTATACACACACAGATCATGAAAGGTAACTGATTCCAAATGACTGGATCGAGGCAGATAGATGATAGCCTTCTAGGTGTCTCAAAGGCAGTAAGAAGGAAGGCCTAATGGTTAAGATGTTTGCCTTACAAACACAACGTGCAGGGTTTGACTCTCACAAGGGATAATTGGCTAGGCTTAAAATGGCTTGCAAAGGCAGTTAGCTTAGTACAGACCTATGAACCTATGAACTAGGAAAAACATGCTGCTGCCAACAGCCACAGCTGCTCATCTGTTGAACTGAGGTGCTTTATCAGGACATATGGTACCCAGGCCTCCTTTAATTAAGTGGGATCCAGACAGAGAAAGCTACAATATGTAAGATCCATGGTCTTGAAGGCACATCTAGCATTGACCAATAAGTAGTGTAGATCACACAGCAGAGGCATCCCATAATATGAACAAGACTCTACCATCAGTAACCTTACTGCTGAACTGTGCATGTACTGCATTCAGCAAGGTCATCCTCTGAAATCTTGGGGTAAAGAAAATTGTAATAGTTTGAATGAACTGATAGCTGTGCATGGATCCTCATTAATAAGTCTATTGATGGAATCATGTGTCCAATTGGAGCTCTGTTCTTAAGATGAAAGTCTTGAATAAATTTCATATCTGATTTCTCAACAAAGACCTATCAGCAAAAAATACCCTCAGATCATGGATGACAGGCATCATTTCCAGTTTATCTCACATGGATTATAAGGTGAGAAAGGAGGAAAGATGTGAGAGATAGATGTGGACCTGTACTAACATCGCCTCAAGTCTTAGATGAGTTGAACTTTAGTTGACTTGTGGCATTCACTGAAGGGTAGAATCCAAGTAACCTTCTAGAGTTGTAAAATGTGACATTAATTTCTAAATAAAGAGAAAAAGAGCTGAATATAATCCACTTAAGACAGATAGTAGATTGTTCCTTATAACATCCATGTGACAACCTACATACTTAACAGATGAAGGGAAAAGATAGAACTCTTTAGCACATCACACTGAGAGAGACAGAGAGAAAAGACATGAAGAATTAATTCAGGAAACAGTCTGCTGCCTGACAGGAAAGAAGGAAAACACTTACTTACAAGTACTTTTCTTAATAGTGTATTTATAACAAATATCTGGAAGGCAAAGTAATGGAAATAAAGGTCCGGAAACACACAATAAACTGAGTTGAAGTTTATTTGATAAAAACGGAGCATAGTGAAAAATTATTTTATGTGCTTAGTGCTGTAATTAAAAATGTATTGCAGCAAGTGCATTTTATTGTCTCTGTTTATAAACAACAGAGGAACATGTAGGTAAGCATTCATTCATTCTTTTGCATCCCCACTTTAATCTATTCAAAGTCAAAGGGATCTAGAGCCTATACCGGCAACAGCAAGCATAATGCAAGAAACCAAGCTGCCAGTGTATTACGAGACACATGTTTAAACACACACAGACACACACACATTTACAGATGCATGAACGCACACATGTGCATGCGTACATACATATGCATGTCCCACACACACACCAAATGTACATATACCACATGCATGCACACGCACATGTATGTCATATACCACACACACACACACACACACACACACACACACACACACACACACACACACACACACACACACACACACACTTGCACACGCACACACATGCATATGCACATATGTATATACACTATACATACAGACACACACATGCAGAAATATGGACACACAAGGTTCAAAATCATATTTTAGATGTGCCAAATGTTTAAGTGAAACAGACACTGTTACTAATACTATTATCGCACATTGTTGACAGCAGCAGTAGTCCTAAGTTATGTACGCTTTACAATATAGGAGAAAAGCATACTCAGTAGAAACTCTTGCTGGAATAACCTTGGATTTGAAAGATTTGGCATAAAACTGCAATGTATATGGTCAGCAATCAGGACACATTATTATGGCAGTGTAGTGTACTAAAGTGTACTGTTTTTGCTAAAATAACACTTAAAAACTTCAAAAAGTAAGCCGATCAGTAGAACGCTTATTACAATATTTTGTGCAGTTTTGAAACATAAAGGATTTCATTAATGGTAATAATCATCCATATTGTGAAGTATGCAAACCAACAGAGGTACAATGTCTCTCTCACTCTACTTCCTGACTATGTCTACTTGTTTTTCCTGATAATCTTTGCATAGTCTCTTACTGTGCTTTCACCTTCATTGCCTGTTTTTCCCTCTTTAGTTTTGCACTTATGTTTGAGAAATGTGAAACATGAAATTTTTCCACTGCCATCATAATTTTGTTGCACTGATATTTTTAGCCCTGACATTACCCCTACAAGTTTAGACCTTCCAATAAAAATTTTATTCGTTGAACAGTTCTTTTCTAGCCGCGCCCAACAGCAGGTAATTAATCAATTATATAATTAAACTATCAAATCACATATGCTAGATATATTTAAAGTCATAGTCTTAAACAAGACATTGCCAGTTACATTCTCTGTTCATTCCATATGGATGTAAAGTCCCAAATTTCATAATCAGATGCATTCCTTTTGTCTTAACATTTTTTTTTGCCTATCAACATCATTATAATATAATGGAACATGTTCCAAAAACAGACACTTTTATATAATATTTATTTGATGTACAGAATTAATTAAAATGTTCCAGTTATAGGGAGTAGTAGTTTTTTTTATTTTAACATCTCTAATCTGTTCTTTTCTTTTATCTATTCTTTTTGTTTTTCTTTTATATATTATATATAACATAAAATACAAAAACAACAACACCTTTGCTCCTTACATTTACATTTAGCTTTTTGTAACAAAAGTTTTACCATTTATTTTATTCATTTATTTATAACATTTGCATATAGCATCACACTTTCCCCAAGCGAATGTTCAACATGCCCCAAATTAATTCTGCACAACATTTACATACTTAAATACTGTGTGTCAAATCAAAAAGTACTGTGTTCCTTTTTATATATGATGTTTAACTTTTTATTTTTTAATGATGCTTTATCTTTTTTAATAATTCCAATATTCCATAATCATTTTATTACCAATTATAGAGAAGTTGGTGTACTTTGTAAAAAAAAATTCTCTCCTGGTCAGTCATATTTATTACTACCTTCTACAGTTATTTTTTTTGTTGTGCCTTTACTTCCTTTACTTAAAGGCTATATAAAAACTTTCTTCTACATTATCTGTATACCTCTAATTTTTTATCTCTATCTCTTTGTAGGCCTCCTAGGCCTCCCTATATATATATAATAATTAAGTTTTTTTTTCTCAAAAAAATTTTAGGGGATAGCTGATGAATATGTGGGGATGTGGCAATCTCCCCCATTTTTTCATATTTTTTTTCAATTTTTCTATGAATGCTGTGATATGGGGGGAAGCCATTATTGCCCATAAAGCTTAGATTGCAAAATTGACCTGATTTCCTGAAAATTATATATATATCAATTAAATTTTTATTGTTATTATTTTATTTATGAAATTATCTGATGTATCCCGGTCACCATGACAGATGAAAAAAAAATCATCAATAAATCAAAAAAAAAATCAATTAACAAGAACAAAGAAAGAAAAAAGAACCTATAAAGATGTTCATTTCAAATAGCCCCATAATCAGGTTAGCAACGCTAGGCCCCCGCAAACCCATAGCCCATGTGAAACACTTGTCTATAAACAGTGCCATTAAATTCAAAAAAAAAAAAAAAAAAGTTTAGTTTTATGTTTGTAGTGAAGGGAAGAACATAACTAACCAAAGAGACAAGCTCTGTTCTAAAAGCAAGATGCAGGGCCTGAAAAAATTGGCTCAGTAATAAAACTATAGCAAATCGACAGACTTATTTAGAACTAAGAAATAAAGCCAAAAAGCAAATCAGACAGGACAAAAAAAATCCACTGTAGTAACATCCAATTAAAACATCAGAAAAACCCACAAAAGTTCTGGTCAGCTAAAAAACAAATCCTACAACCAGGACAAGTTAGTACACCCTCCTCATCATTAACCAGTACTACAGATAACATAGCTAAACAGTTTAATAAATAATTCACCAAATCCATACATGCCCTCTCAAATACCAACTGCACTTCACCTCCTCCCACCTACTCACCGCCAAGTCACAAAGTCAATAATTTTTCCTTCCAAACAGTCCCAACTGCTACCATAAAAAAAAAACTTAAAAAGCTCAAGCCAAATACCCTAGCAGCTGATAATCTACTTGCTAAGTACCTTAAAATTGCTGCTGAAGCCATCTCCTATACTGTATCCACATTGATAAATCAATCCATCTCAGAACATCAAGTCCCAGCAACCCAGAAAATATCACACATCATCCCTTTATGTAAAGGTGGTAACTTTACGGAACTATCCAACTACCAGCCTATAGCTATCCTATCTTCATTATCAAAGACTCTTCAAAAATGCATTCAATCACAAATTCTAGATTATCTTTTATCCAATAATCTTCAGTCTAATAATCAGCATGGATTCTATCCTAACCACAATATTAGTACTGCCCTGATGTGGTTTACTAACACCATTAACAATCTACAGAATGAAGGCAATCTAGTTTTTTCTATCTTTCTTGATCTATCCAAAGCATTCAACACAGTCTCATATAACAAACTATTAAATGTGTTTTCTGAACTCAAACTTAGGCATTCTGCACTTGCATGGTTCCAGCACTATCGAACTTGACACCAACAAGCTTTAAAATGGCAAAACAACCTCTCTTCTCTACTAGCTGTCACTTTGGAAGTTCTGCAGGGATCTATCCTTGGTCCTCTTTGTCTTACTATATTTACTAACAAACTCAACACTGCCACCCTACATGCTACCCTAGTCCAATATGCAGATGATTCAACCCTGTTATGTGCTGCCCCATCACTACACCCATGCCAGCAAATAACACAGCAGTCTTTTACTGCAGTGGAATCTTGGCTAACCAACGCTCAGTTTATACCCAACCCAAATAAAACAAAACTTATAGTATTTCATCCCGCAAGAGCCCCAGACCCCCTCCCACCATTCAAAATCTCTTCTTCAAACAATACCATTACTACTCCAGTAACCCAAACCTAACTGCTCTGTGTAGTTATATATATATTGATCATAACATGAAATTTGACATACACATAGCCCAGACAATAAAAAAGTACGCAAACAACTTGGTACCCTATACAGAAGCAAACATTACCTAACTAACAACACAAAAGCTGCCATTGCAAGAACTCACCTTATCTTTACACTCCTATATGCATTTCCCATTCTAAAAGCCTAAAGAAATCTGACTTAAGTAAACTAGAAACTTGCTATAATAAAATTGCAAAGTTTGCCATAGAATCTACTTACAGATTCCATAATTGCCTTGTCCTTAAACAATTCCATGGCTAGAATTCCCCAATCTACTTACCAACAACCAACTTACCATGGATCATCAAATACTTAACAAACCAGAAAAAAATGTAGCTCTTCAAACTCTACTCAATCACTACTCAAACAATCGGATATTACACTCCACTAACAAAGCACAAATAAACATAACCAAAAGTAAAGATGCTGCAGGTGATTCCCTGTACTCCAACTATGTAGCTAAAATTGGAATTCCTTCCAACTAAACATAAGAGCCATTATTAGTATGTTAAACTTTTAAAAAATTACTGAAATGCCACTTAACAATGGCATGGATTTGTTAGTGTACTTACCCTGGCTAATACGTAGCTTACACAGAACAGCCAATTAACTTCATAACCTCTTCTCTTTTTCTTAGTCTGAGTTGTGTTATTGTATTTTTGAATCAAATTACATTAATATCTTATTCTCAGCATGCCTATATTACTCTTTTGGGAATGTGAAAATGTAATATTCTGTATGTTTTTCTCCTAGTTGCTTGTGCATCTAGCACATATACCAAGACAGGTAACTCTGTAATTTATGTACTATTTCACTGTTTTAAGACATGAAATTCTGTTACATCTACTAATTCACTTAATAAGTATTGTTCTGTATCGATAACCCTATCCCTGTTAGATATGTACTATTTAACTGTTATTGTATTTTGTGGAGCTTTTCTCCATGAGTCTCCACTGAAAATAGACTTTTTATCCTGTCTGACTTTCCTGGCAAGCAAATGTAAAATAAATAAATAAATATATTTTCTATGTACTTTCTTGAGTTCACTGATTTATATTTTCATACTTAAGAAATTATAATGCTGCCTCCAAGCTCTGCAATAGACATTTGTTTCTGCAATTATCATAACATAATTAGCACACTGCTGAAATGGGAGATGAAAGGTAACGTATAACATAATTTGATTGATAAGCTATAATTTTGGTGCATGCCACTGATTAAATAATATACAGTTCCCAATATAGCAAGATGCAATATGCTACTATGTTGGAAACACCATGAGCTATTTCTAACCTGACCAGTTACAAGTCAGCAACATTTTCTCTTTACATCATTTTATTAGGTTTAGCATGAGGCATACCTCTTTCTATTTTGCTTGGAGGACATATGCTTTAGCGACTATAAGCTGTTAATTTAGTATGGAATTGAAAGTAGATGAACCTAAATTAGACAGTAGCTTATTTGTGATAGCATTAAGAATGAAACAATACACTAGCTAGGCACAGAAGCACTTCTGATAAGACTGTAACAAAGACTGCTCTCCCAGCTCCTCTCAAAGACAGATTGGGACAGGGATATTTGTTTTAATTCCCTTCTGGGTAATTGTCACAAATGAATGCCTGCCAAGAATGAAGACAGCAGTACTTAACATGACAATATAGGTCATGCCATGATCTAGAATGGAATGCTCAATGGACCTGAAGACATTAACACAGTGTATTTGCCACTCCCTGGTATCTGCAACAACGACATCATCTTACTCATGTTCTGTGTGTCAGTGTTGTTGAACATATAACAAACAATACACTTTGGAACAGATTGTTCTGTCTGATGCATATAAACTCTTGATAAGTTTCAAACAGTGTTACAACCCCCATTCCATTCTTGAAATAGTAAATATTTGTTTAAAATCCCACTGGAACAATCTTCTCTATTGAACTCTAGGTGTGAATGAAAACAGTTGTGTTTAACATGACAATATACCAATGTGATTTACTTGAATGGATGACAGATTAACAATTCTAAAGGCGTTACAACACTATGCCACACAGACTGATTGCTAGTTTAAGTAAGGTTTTCAAAATACAGTTTGAATGTTATTTGACCAGAAAATAATGGAACCACGACAAAAATGAACACATCAATTTCCTATTTCTTACAAGAAACAGGAAATTTAGTATCCCTTTTATATCATAGTGGCATCTATGATTAGCTCACCAGTGACAAAAATCAGCCTAGATGACAATTGTATGCATTGGTCAGTAAATCTAAATGCTGTCTAACTTTTTTGATAGAAACTACCTAAGATATACACTGATTTGCATATAAGAACAAATTATCGCATGAAATACAGCCCTACTCATTTGACTGTAATAAATTATTAAACTTTATTCTCACAGAGCAAACTTTATTAAGTGTTATTCTCGTATAAGCAACTAGCAAGTAAGCAAAGAAACAAACAAATAAATAATAAATGTGAACTTCTAACCACTTCAGTATACTGGATAAGATGCATTACTTTTCTTCTCTACTATATCTTACTTCAGCTTGTATATATTTATTATTTTTCATTGTGTTATAGTAATCAAATCATTATCCTGTTTTGAGTAATTGGTATGATTATATAATAAATTATGCCCTTGAGTTATATATATATATATATATATATATATATATACATATATACATATATATATATATATATACATATATATATATATATATATATATATATATATATATATATATATATATATATATATATAAAATGGCATTAATGGCATGAATATGATTGTAAAAGCAGCTACTAAAACAGATGATGCATGGTTGAACAACATCTTCAAATAAAATATCTAGCATGGTCTATTTCAGAATGATATAAAATAAAGTATTTTGTAGGCAAGCACTCATTTTCTCTATATTCAGGAAACTCCATAGCATGTATTTATTCGTTTGGTTTTGTTAACTGATATTTAAGTACACTGATCCAAGCCATGGGCCTTGTAGCATCAACCAGATGCAAGCTAGAAGCAGTGCATCAGGAACAAACTTCTTCCAAACTGCATAGCAGGTAATAATTACACTCCAAGCAATTGTGTGCATCAGAGATGACTGCAGTATGGATGCAAGTTGCAATCAATCAATCAATCAATCAATCAATCAATCAATCAATCAATCAATACAATGGGTGCATATACAACAAATGAGTAAACAATGGCACACTACCTTACATTAATCAAGAGCACAGAACATGAGTTCATTGACAGCTATGGATTATTTTGTCAAATAGTCTGCCCATGATCCTACCAAACAGATTTATTTATTTATTTATTTATTTACTTGTTTATTTATCTGTTTACTTGTTTATTTGCTCATTTTTTTGTTAGCCGAGTAACTGAAGTGCTCTGGTGACTTCTTAGCCATGATTGGGGCCATTTAGAATTTACACAATGAATAAAACAGACATCAAAATATTGGCATTGTTAAATGTATAATGAAGACAACAGCAGAATATAAACATCTCTAATGCATATCAGTGATGCATAATACAGCAGGTTTACATGGTGTCCATGTACAATATGCTAACATTAGCAATAATGGAGTGTCCTCAAGAGATATTAGCTTCTGCAAAGTGTAATGTGCAAAGAGGTATGGTAACATGAATTCCTATAGCTTGTAGTAGTGCATCCTAAATGTGGGCAGGTATATAATCATATACATTAAGACATACTGAAAAAAGGCAGTGTGCTCATATACTTTACAAAAAATAGTGTATTTCTTCCTACCTTCTTAGAGACTTACTTTATGCCCATTCTATGAATTTTCCATTTTAATGTTATTAAATCAATAACCTCTTGTTTTCTTTTCTTTATTTTTTTTTTCCTTAGGCCAAAAGTAAAGGAAAACAAGGATGCATTGCTATGCTGTAGATACGTGGTAATGATATCTGTGTTCTTAGAATAGAAACAATTATTATTAAAATAAAACTATGGAGTAAACTGAAAGATGACCGACAATGTGGATGAAAGCAGAGCATGCATGAGTTTATAGTTATATACAGTGGTTTATCTGGCCATTTATGTGGAAATATGGACTGTGATAACCTGTCAGTACTGAAAAATAATTATATGTTGGCATTGTCCAAGCTGAGTTTTTAGAAGCGTTGTGCATGCATCTGTGTGTGTGTGTGTGTGTGTGTGTGTGTGTGTGTGTGTGTGTGTGTGTGTGTGTGTGTGTGTGTGTGTGTGTGAGAGAGTGTATTTGTGTATGTGTATATGTATAGAAGGGGTTCTACTCTGACCCATCGAAATTACAGTTAATCGAAACTCACTTACCCATTCCCAGTTCTTCGAAACATCACTTCTCTGAAAGCATGGACTGCAGAAATCTTTTCCCTGTGAAAGGAATCATTTGGCCACCATGATGAACTTTGCCCTTTCTGCAATGAAGTGCGATCTCAGAGTTGGAATATTTAAATAGGGGGTTGTGGGAGGCTAAAGCCTCCACTTTGGTGGGTTTAGTTTTGGTCCGTTTGGGTTGTGTTCTCATGGTAGCCAAGTGGTTCCTTTCACAGCGAAAGGATTTTGGCAGTCCGTGCTTTCTGAGAAGTGACATTTTGAAGAACTGGGAATGGGTAAGTGAGTTTGGATTAGCTGTAATTTCAATGGATCAAAGTAGATCCGTAGAAGGATGTTATGTAGTGTGAGTGTGTGTGTGTGTGTGTGTGTGTGTGTGTGTGTGTGTGTGTGTGTGTGTGTGTGTGTGTGTGTGTGTGTGTGTGTGTGTGTGTGTGTGTGTGTGTGTTTAGAGGGATGTTATATTAGGGGACTGATAGATTCCAAAGTGTGTACGAGTGAATGTGAGTGTGTGTCTGTGTGTGTGCGTCTGTGCCTGTCTATATGTGTGGCAGAGAGGGGTTTTCTGCCATCAACAATGATATTATGTGTGAGGTGTCAGTTGACCGAAGAGAGCATCAATAGATTGACATAGTAGAGTGAAGGGAGCATCTCTAACTGCTGAGCCTTTGGAGACTGATTTGAGTAAGACTGGAATTTTGCCCATCTTGTGAGTATGAGTGCTGTAGATTAGAGTGTAGCATGTGTACGCTGTGTCTTTAAGAAGCATGCAAGGCTGTGCATGCATGTATATATATTCCAGACACGTGCAATCTCTAGTGCCATTTTGAAGAAGCAGCCATTGTGTAAGCATGTATGATCACAACAGTTAGTTTGCATGTAAGTTACTTAGTCATAGGCAAATAAGCTTTACAGTAATGTGTAGGTATAGAATAAAGCTGCTTAAACAGAACCCACAAAGACTCGTTTATTCATGTACCAACACAAAAGTGACATGTTGCCAGAATCAGCATCAAAACGAACAAAACATTTGGAGCCATGAGATGTAAAGGTGACAGCGAAGGTAAAACCAAGAGAAAACAATGCATTCTTAACAAGAAGGTGTCAAAGGTAATGACAAGCAACACAAATTATTTACTCAATGCAAGAAGCAAGAAAAAGCATTACAGGGGCATAAATCACAGTATCAGGCAAGCAGAAAGCTCAAAAAGTGTGTTAACTAAAGAAAATGCTTAAGATAAAAGTGTTTGATGAAACAAATGTGTTTAAAGTACAAAAGGAGCATGTTTAAGGCAGAAAGCGTGTGTTTAAGGCAGAACTGGACATGTTTAGAGTAAAATGAGCACAAAGAAAGTACGCTGGGCATAAGAAAGAAAAGGGGCACAGTAGAAACCAATGCTAAGAAGGAGACTGCTACATTGGGTAAAGTGCTGTGTTTGGATATAACTATGACTTTGTTTGATATCAAAAGTAACTGAAGTCATTAGAAGTATTTCAGAGTGTGTAAAAGTGCTTACTATGTGTGCTTATTATTGTGCATGTATTTCAGAGACTTCACTGTGTGTAGAGTGCAACTATCTCGTATAATTCAAGTGAAGCCTGGGAGTTCAGGCACCTAGGCAGCGGGACAGTTCCCTGTGGTACATTTCATTGGGGACACATGGCTGAAGTGACATACAGCTGCAGAGAAATATGACTGTTTGCAAATTCCCTGTGGGCAAAGAGAAGCATACACTGCCATGCCCACAGCTTTAATAACCAAATGCACAGGGGGAAAACAATGTCCATTGTCATCAAGGGAACATGAGACAGCAGGCAATATGGCAGGCATCAGCAGCAAGCTGGCCAAACAGCATGTCAGTGTCAGTAAAAATGCAGTGCACAATAGGCAGAGCCTTTATAATTGGAGTGTGTGGACCACTACCCCCTTCACAGTGTCTAGGGAACATTACCTAAAACGCATTCTGGAGCATAAATGTGACAGTATCCTGCAGGAGTTCCTCCATGGTGTATGTACTGTACACTGAGCACAACACTCATTACTTCTTTTGCCACCATGCATTTGACTATTAAAGCTGTGGGCATGGCAGTGTGTGAGGGGAAGAGGGCAGGTACTGGGAATGTCCTGATTTACTGATGGGGGGACAGAGGGGTGAAATTTTCACTGAATCTGTCAGCCAGCGAGTTTACTGCATCTACGGCATTTGTATATGTGGTGCCCTTGACCATCAGTTCTGAACAGATATGGGTGCTACCTTTGAGGTTACGGACATATGAGAAGAAGGCCTTATGATTGTTTCTAGTAGATGTGGCCAATTTGGACTCAAAGTTTGCTTTGGAAGATTTCACTAGTGCTCTTATTTGCTTGTTTAGGCTAAGGAGAGATTGCTTCCAATTGGGCACCTGCTCCTTCTTGGTCCTGGACAGCAATTTTTTTCTTTTGTTATAGAGTTTATTTATTGCAGATGTCCACCAGACAAGTTTACTCTTCCTTGCGGAGGATGATTTAGTCCTGTCAGGTATTCCTAATTCCATGCATCTATATAAATGTTCATATAGTAATTTGGTATAGTTTTGGATACTGGTGCCAGTTCCTAGAGAAGGGGAGGGGACTGTAAAGCTGTTTATACCATCCCTCAGGAGGCTGTAATCAGCTTTGGAGAACTTTTTTGATTGACCCTTGGTAGTGGGGGGTCGGAGGAGATAGTGACCTTGAACGTGACCGCTTTATGGTCAGATCTTACAAGGGAGGATGATACTGCAGGGATGCTGCAGTGGTTACTCATGTTGGTTAATACGAAGTCCAAGATATTATCACCTCTTGTGGGGATATTGACTAGCTATTCCAAAGTATTTGCATTGACAAAATCGTGGAATCTCTGGGCATTTGTGTTCTGGCAAGAGTAGTTCTTCCAGTCTATATTTGGGTAGTTAAAGTCACCCAGGATCAGGGTAAAGGGTTGAATCTTGATAGAGTCGAAGATGTCTAGATAGGCAGTTTGGGCATCTTGGGTCAGATTTGGGGGCCGGTAGCGAGCTATGATTTGTACAGTGGTCTTGTCAATTGTTAACTGCACCTGGAGTGTCTCCTGTGCATCATACTGTTTGACCAACCTGGAGGTGTGTATGTCTTTAATATATATTGAAACTCCACCTCCTTTGGCTTTATTACCCACCGTTTGGGGTCTGAGTGTATGATAGGATGAGTGACCAGGTAAGGCTGGGGTGCTCTTCGCAGCTTTGAACCAGGTTTTTGTGACTGCACAGACGTCAGCATTTTCCAGGGTTAGGAATGCAGGCAATGAGTGCAGTTTCATGTTTAGACTTCTAGCATTTAGCAGCATGACCTTTAATTTGTGTTTTGTTGAAATTTTTCAGGTTATATGCCTACAGTTTCCCGGGACTTAATGACTCCTGCTCTATTAGTAGTGTTTTAAAATTAAATAGTCTTAAGAGGTAAACGAAGAATAACATGATTTGTTTATATCAGCATGTATAACCGTATGTATATATTACTACTTTCACATTGTTGTGTTTTAACAACATACGTTTATTAGGTAGTGTCCGCTACTTTTTATTTTATTATATTATACACTTGTTATTGCTTTAAAATGTGGGTGTCTCATGTTAACTATGTTTGTAGTTTGTGCTTTTGCTTATTATTTTTACTTATTTTTACTTATTTTCTATGTTATAAAGAGCTAATGTTCTTTTAAATTGATGGACATAATTAGTGATTGTGAGTGAATACAGGTGAATATATAAGCATTTATTTTAATGATTGTAATTGTTTCTGAAGAAGTCAGCTATTAAGGCTGATGAAAAGCGCTTTAAAAACTTGGTATTAAATTTATTGTTTGACTGCAAACTTGCCACAGTTTCTGTCCTTACTTTTATTAGTTATTTTGCCAGTTTGTTGTGAAGTTGCTTGTTATGGCAACAGGTTCTGGTGGCAATAGCAGTCCGTTCGATCCACAGGATACTCCTGTGGTTTTTAGATTAAATTCTGCTGCTGGAGACTTATCTGATGTTAGTAGCAACCCGGTCACGAGCAGCGTGTTGGATCTCCTTAACAGCAAATTTGATCGGATTTTTACCAGGTTAGACTAGCTAGATTTGGACCAATGTGGTCTTTGGCAAACATTGTTATCCATTGAGACACCACAACAACAATCGGTCGTCAATTCTAGTGAGGTTGAAGGATCAACTAATTGACAAGCGGAAAGATCAGTGAGTGAACCGCAGCTTAATAAAAAGCCACGTGAATCCACAACCCTGAATCAGTCTACCACTACTGGTGAAGCAAACTTGACTCCTATCACAAGGAACACTATTGTTAACAACTTTTCTAATCTACCAGCGCAACGTAACACTGCTCAACTGATGTTGGATGTGTATCCGACCATTAGGAGCCACTCAGGGCAAGGGAATGCATTTGCAGTGAGCCAGCTGAGAGACCCGGCTACAATAAGCCCAGGCAAACATTCAAGTATGAGTTCAATTTCAAAGCTGACAGATCTGACTAATGGGAATTTACAACAATGTGAGTTGGGCTGCCAAAGCACTGTGCAAACAGTAGGATTTGAAGGTAAAAATACTTTTCCTTCTTTCACAGTTTGGCTCAACAATGGATTTCAATTTTCTAATGAAACTAGTACTGTAATTCTTGACAATTCAGGTGATTCAAAAAACAGTACTAATGCTGACTTTATTACTAATAAGCTTAAACTGTTTGATGTTTGCCTTGTAAAGCTGAAAAAGTTACAACTTGAAATTTCCTACTTCCGAGAGTGTCTTAATCGGAAGGTGGTACCTAAAAGCTTGAGGCGAGCTTCGTACCCTACCGGGTTGGAGGCTGGTTCTGCATTCCACACAGACCTGAGCAACTTGTTAACATTACACTTTATGGGTTGAAGACTTGTCACGCTATGTAACAGAACTTGACAAAATGATACAAACACATTGTGAGTTTAGTAGATATAAATTTGAGTATGAACGAGTGTTGACAAGTATCGACCAGTATATGTTTAAATTGAAATCAAATAAGCATAAAAAACTGGAAAGAGATTGTAAGGCTTACAATTCTGGAATGGCCTACCCTATTCCCTCACCAGCACAGGTTTGGAACAAAAGGACTGTCCACTCTAACCAATTAAACATATCTAACGGTTGTCAGAATGAGAACATAATTGAAAATGGGGATGATACATCGGATGGGGACATTTCACATGACAACGTGGTTAACACCAACCATGGGTTGTTGGTTCCTACAACTAATGTTGATAAACCGAGGGAGACTCCATGGAGTGAAAGGTTATGTAGTGCTCAATTTGGAAACAATCTATCCCAGCAACACCAACATTTTCAGGAAGGCCAGGCCAAAACAGAAGACCTTCCAGCAACAGCAATACAAGGGCAATCAGAGGTTCAACAAATACAAGAACTAGCTTTTCAATTATGGCCTACGTGTTTGCCTTTCACTAGTCCTGATGCTTGTAGTATCCAGTCTACTCTGACCTTTTCTCTTGACGTTGACAATATGAGTCTTAGTCATGTTGAAGACTGTCTTGATTCACAACAACCGGAGATTATTACGAATAGAGCAGGGGACTTTAAACTTTACAATTTCAGTACTACTCAGTTTAGTACTGACATGGTTGACTTTTTGTCAAAGGGTTTGACTTTTGTACCATCTAAACTATGGAATATAGTTGATACTATAGTGGATATCAAAACCTACATTAGGAAACTAAATTTTAACTTGTCAATGGGTAATGTCTTCAGCTCTGGTCATCAGGACAAGCTGTATATCCGCAGTACTTATAACCTCCCTTTGCACCCAGTGTTAGAACTTTTTGAAAAATGTTGTGAATTGGACATTAGACACATTAATATGTTTAGACCTGTGAGAAACCCTACTACCAACACCAACAAGGATTAGCGTGATTGTCTACAATTCTTTAGATCTCAGGGTTTACAATTTTGTAAACCTGACAAAGGTGGTGGGTTGGTGGCCTTCAGTATTTCTGACTACCAGCACCGTATGAGTAGGTTGCTCAGTACTGAAGCATACACTAACAGTTCATGATCTGAGGTAAATAAAGCTTATAATACCATTAAGGAATGTATAGATCTTTTCATTGAAGGGAGTATTGACCAGAAGACATACAATTACATGACAACTGTTTTCCCTAGATATCCATGCATTTTTGGTATTCCTAAAATCCATAAATGCATTGAGAATCCCCCCATTAAGACCTCTAGTGGATAGTAGAGCATCACAAACCTACTCCTGTGCTAAAGTTGTAGATGCCATCCTACAAAAATATCTAGTTAATGAGTCTCAAATATGTAAAGACTCTTGGTCATTCCTGGATAAGATAGGATCGTTAGACTTCAATGTGAATTATAATTTCCTCACTATAGATGTAAGAGATTTGTATACATGTATACCTCATGAAATAGCACTGGAATGGGTGGTCCTCATGTTGAAGAAACACAAAGCATCCAGTAGAGAAATCAATCTGGTTTCGGTACTAATAGATCTAGTACTAACTAACAACTACTTCATGTTTCAAAAAGACTTCTTTTTACAAAAAGTAGGGGTTGCAATGGGTTCCCCCTGTGGGGGTAGCATAGCTAATCTAGTGATGGCTTATTGGGAATCAGTGTACATTTTTAAGGGCAATAAGTTTGCAGACACCTTTGTTTTCTATACTAGATTTTTGGACGATATTTTTATTCTGTTCAATGGAGACGAAAGTGATAGTAAATTGGTAATGGATTACCTTAATAGTACAACTGATTTCTTGCAATTCACGTCCACATTTAACTCAGACACTATTGCATACTTGGACATATGTTTGAATAAGAATTATGTCTTGAACAGCTTCACAGCAAAGATCTTCAAGAAAAATACATACTCTAACACCTTTCTGCATTACACTAGTAGTCACCCTTTCCACCAAAAGAAATCTGTCATCAAGGGTCAATTGGTGAGAGCTTCCAGAATGGTCACTCTGGATGAAGAATTTGTTGACAAGGGCAGTGTAATAAAAAGTATGTTCCTCCACAGAGGATACCCCGAACCCCTTTTAGATATGCTCATACAAAAAGTAAAGGATAAGAGACGTGAGAAAGTTTATGTTCCGTTATTAAGCATTAAATCCACTGTAGTACCTATAGATATAGGAAGTACACTTGAGGAAAATAACAACAATATTAATGGTACTACTCACCATGATGATACTAATACCCCTACAGATTTTATTACTACATTCAGTACACATAGTAATGTATGTCTAACTATCTTAAAGAAAAACTGGGAGTTATTTAAAATGTACCCAAACGTTTACCAAAAACTGGGTGATGGTCCAAGAGTGACCTATAGGAGGGGTAAAAGCCTTAAAACACTTTTAGAACAGTCTGACACTACTGTGGTTAGGAATCCTGGTATGCATAAATGTTTAAATTGTAACTTTTGTAAATTTGTGGAAGAAACAAACTCTTTCCAGATAAATGGTCTAATGTACAAGCTTAAGGGTAGATATAATTGTAATTCCACCTTTGTTACATATTTAGCAAGGTGTTCATTCTGTGTAGCCTTCTACATAGGAAAAACTGAGAGAAGACTACGTGATAGAATTTATGAACACCAATATGCTATAAAGAAATGTAAACCTGAAAATGCCCTAGCAAAACATATTGCTTGTTAAAAAGACCACTCTTTTAAATTTATGGTTATCGACCAAGTAAAAATTGATAGCAGGGGAGGTCCAAGACCCCTCAAACTTGAGGAACTTGAACTAGTATGGCAGGTCAGGTTAAATGCCTACAGTTTCCCGGGACTTAATGACTCCTGCTTTATTAGTAGTGTTTTTAAATTAAATAGTCTTAAGAGGTAAACTAAGAATAGCATGCTTTGTTTATATCAGCATGTATAACCTTATGTATATATTTCTACTTTCACATTGTTGTGTTTTAACAACATATCTTTATTAGGTAGTGTCCGCTACTTTTTATTTTATTATATTATACACTTGTTATTGCTTTAAAATGTGGGTGTCTCATGTTAACTATGTTTGTAGTTTGTGCTTTTGCTTATTATTTTTACTTATTTTTACTTATTTTCTATGTTATAAAGAGCTAATGTTCTTTTAAATTGATGAACATAATTAGTGATTGTGAGTGAATGCAGGTGTATATATAAGCATCTCTTTTAATGATTGTAATTGTTTCTGAAGAAGTCAGCTATTGAGGCTGAAGAAAAGCGCTTTAAAAACTTGGTATTAAATTTATTGTTTGACTGCAAACTTGCCACAGTTCCTGTCCTTACTTTTATTTAGCAGCATGACCTTTAATTTGTGTTTTGTTGAAATTTTTATGTTGTTGTGCAAGCTGAACCCAGAAAAGACCTAGAGTGTTTAAAGCGTAAGTTCAGAGAAATGTCCAACCCACGGATTAACATTACATTAGAGAAGCATTTGTTTTACACAAGAAACCAGAAGCCAGGGGAAAATTTGCAGCTTATATAACTGACTTGAGGAACAAGGCTAAAATGTGTTGGTTTGGTGACTTGAAAGATGAGCTGATAAAGGATAGACTTGTATGTGGTATTAACACTGCTGCTGTGAGGAAGATTTTGCTTTGTGACAGTGATTTGACATTAAGCAAGGCAATAAAGATTTGTCAAATCCATGAGGTGACTGAAAGGCACATGGACATGCTTACAAATGACAAAAGCATGGTTTCAGTAAGCTCCAGGGTGAATGTAGACAGCATGCAACATGTGGCAAGCAGAAACAGGCCTAAGCAAAGAGCAACCATAGGAATTCCGAAGAAGGTGCCAAGTGTTCCAGAAAGTTCCAGGAGAAGTGCAAGCTCAACCGCCATCTCAGTGCCATACAAGCATGTGTCAACAAAACCCAAGTCTAGCTTTATTAACTGTCAAAACTGTGGTGCAAATCATGAATCTAAAAGAGAAATGTTTAGCATATGGTCAGCAGTGCCATAAGTGTATGAAATGGAACCACTTTCAAAGGTTTTGCAGATCAAGAAAGCCTCACACAGTTGTAAAGAAAGGTCATAGAAAAAAACAAGTTGATCAAGTAGAGCCAAAACAGTCAGCTTTCTACATAGATGATATATCAGTGCTGGAAGAAAGAGATGACGCAGTAAACTTAACAAGAAATTAAGTGTTTTGCACATTTCAGATCAATGGGAAATCCACAGAGCTCTAAGTAGGCACTGGATCAAAGTGCAATGTTATATCAGCAGCTACATTTGTAAGAACCAATAAACTACTCACTGTAACCAGCAGTGTAAGAATTGCTGCATATGGAGGTGAAGAAATTCAAACCGAAGGTTCAGTAATACTTCCATGTTATTTGGCTGAGAACTGTTACAACTTATTCTTCTATGTAGTCTGGCGAGCAGTACAATCTTTATTAGGACTCAAAGATAGTTTGAGAATGAATCTGCTTTCTTTTGCTAAAGAAGTTCATCATGTGAGTGCAGTTCCAAATTCAAGTTTTGCAGAAGCCATTTTTTTTCAGAGTATGCTGATGTTTTCGATGATAAGTTGGACAAGCTTCAAGTTGTGTATTCTATGAAATTAGACCCTGTGGTCACTCAAGTAGTCAGATCAGCAAGAAAAGTTCCAATAGCTATGCAAGATAAAATCAAATCTCAGTTGGACAAGATGGTACAGCAAGGTGTGATTTGTCACCTCACAGAACCAACTAAATGGGTGTCAGCTATTGCAGCCACTCACAAGAAAGGCTCAGATGAAATCAGAATATGCATTGACCCTAGAGATTAGAACAAAGCATTAAAGAGGCCATATCATCCAATGTGCACAGTAGAGGAAGTCGCAGGTCTAATGCCAAATGCTACTGTATTTTCTGTCTTGGATGCAAAGAGCTCATTTTGGTAAGTGATGCTTCATCGCAAATCCTCATTTCTAACAACTTTTAGTACCCCATTTGGCAGATACAGATTTTTAAGGATGCCATTTGGAATAAATTCTGCAGGTGGAGTTTTTCAGCGTGCAATAGAACACATTTTTTCAGGTTATCCTTGTGCCATAATAGTAGATGATCTACTAGTTTCAGGCAATGGCAAAGCAGAGCATGACAGAAACCTCAAGAAAGTTTTAGATAGAGCACGTGAAGTAAATTTAAAGCTCAATCATCTGCAATGTAAATTCAGACTTCCAGAAGTAACCTAAGTAGGACATTTGTTTACAAGTTCAGGCTTAAAACCTGACCCAACCAAACAAACAACTATTTTAGAGATGTCAGAACCAGATAATGTGCAGAGTTTACAATGTTTTCTGGGCATGGTCAATTATTTGGGCGAGTTTATACCAGATTTCATTAAGGGAGCTAACATGAAAGAATGTTGTATGGTCATGGTTACAACATCATCAGAAGGCATTTGATGACCTTAAGCAGAAAATTGCTACCCCCCCCCCCATGTTACAGTACTATGATGTGAATAAACCAGTTGTCCTGTCCTGTGATACTTTTAATTCTGGTCTTGGTGCAGTTATTCTACAAGAGGGCAGACCAGTAGCCTATGTATCTAGGACAATTACTCAAACTGAGATGCATTATACTCATACTGAGAAAGAACTTCTAGCAATAGTTTTTGCATGTTCCAAGTTTCACAATTATATTTACGGTCAAGCTATTCAAATTGAAACTGATCATCAGCCTCTGGTTGCTATTCTAAAGAAACCTATGCATTCTGCTCCAGTGAGATTACAAAGAATGATGTTCAAATTGCAAAAGTACAATTTAAAAATGGTCTACACTAAAGGTAAATTGCTTTATCTGGCTGATACTTTATCCAGATCACCTAGAAGCACAACAGAACTGCTTGATGCTAAAAATTTTGACTTTGATGTAATGTCAGTGCATAATTTTTCCACCACTAGACTTGATGAGTTGAGAGATCACACTATGGCTGATCAAATACACAAAAGCTCAGTCGGATGGCCATCAAAACAATCCAGTGTATTACCTGAGGTGCAATCATACTTACCCTACAGAGACGAATTGTTGATGGAAGATGGTATCATTTTCAAAAGTCCTAAAATTGTTGTTCCTATTTCATTACAGCATGACTACATTCAGATTTTGCATCGTGGCCACCCAGGTTTATCATCTACTAAGAGAAGGGCTAGAAAACTACTATTTTGGCCTTCATTATCCAAAGACTTAGATAGTGTTTTTTCTTCTTGTTCAATATGTAATAGTACCTAACCAGAGCACATTTGCAAAAAGAACCACTTAAGCTAAATCCAGTACCTGAACTACCTTGGTCTACTGTTACAACTGATATCTTTGAATGGACTAATAAACACTATTTGGTTTTGGTAGACTCTTACTCAAACTGGTTTGAGATTGACTTGCTACCAAACTTGACCTCAACAGCTATCACTAAGCTTAAATGTAGTCCTCACAAGCTTTATTCTGACAATGGTACTCAATTTACTAGCCAGTTGTTAGAAATTTGCAAGAGAATGGGTATTTGTACATGTCACTAGTAGTCCTGAATATCCTCAATCCAATGGTCTTGCTGAACATGCAGTACTGAGTGCAAAGCAATTACTTGAAAATTCAAAGTGTGACAATACCGATGTATTTGTGAATTTAATTAATCTAAAAAAAATACCTTGTGACAATATTCTTGGCTCACCTGCTCAAAGACTACTTTCCAGGCAAACTAGAACTACTCTACCTATTTCATCAAGTTTGTTTCAGCCTAACTCTAAGAACAATAAAACCATAACAGCTCAATTGCTGAAGAAGCTTAATATCCAGAAATCTATTTATGACAGATCGAGCAGATTTCTTCCTTCATTGAGAGAAGGAGACAATACAAATCCAGACAACAAAAGGTTTTGATCGAATAAGACAGGCATCTGTGCTGAGCAGAGATTTTATTGGGTAAGCTCTGAGGGTGTAGAGTGTAGCAGGAATCACAGACATCTTCTTTCTGTATTAGAATCATCACCATTGCAATTACAACATTGTATCTGTGATGCAGACTCTAAATCAAAGACTGAATCAGACATTGTTTCCAGACCAGTTTGTGTTCAAAAGTCTGATTCTGTTCCAGAGAGTAATTCAAACATTCCACAGGTCAACCATTTTGCAGAGACTATTCCAGTTGCTAAAACTGATTCTCAATTTTATGTTACACGATATGGACAAGTTTCTAAACCCAGTGAGAAATACACAGCAATTTGGACTTGATTGTATATAGATGTGTACCTAGTATTGTATAATGCATGTCTCTACATTATTTGATGATTTCTGCATGCTAAATATCTCATGACAAATTGCATGATCTATTTCTCAAAGCAGGAGGATGTAGATTAGAGTGTAGTGTGTGTGTGCGCTATGTCTTTAAGGAAGCCTGCGAGGCTATTCCAGACACGTGCAATCCCTAGTGCCATTTTGAAGAAGCAGCCAGTGTGGAAGCATGTATGACCACAGCAGTTAGTTTGTACATAAGTTACTTGGTCATAGTCCAATAAGCTTTACAGTAATATGTTTGTATAGAATAAGGCTGCTTAAACAGAACCCATGAAGACTTGTTTATTCATGGAGCAACACAACAGCAACAGGTGCTAGAAGCAATCGCCCACTACTTATTTTCTGAGGCAGAAGTAAAGGAATATTTTCCAGTAAATATGGCATGAATATTTTTTATATCAATGAAAGTATGAACAAGTTGAAGGTGAAAAATGAAAGAAAGCTCTTTCACCATAGTAAAGGTTAAGTCTGGATCTCTTACAAAGTACTTGCTATTTCTTTTCTGGGATCTAAGCCAATATTGTGAAGTTATGAAAGACATTTTGATAGTGAGTGGGAATAGTTCGCATAGCAAAGGCGTTTGGGCAATTATGTACATGAGTACCTCCTCAGGTACGCAGTAGCAAGTCCTTCCGAAATCGTGAATATTCACATTGTTGTCTTCACCGTCCACATGAATATTCATTGGGAATTTGGCACTTAGCCTGAGTGGGCACTACAATTATATAATTTTTTTTGTCTTTTACAGTTTTGCAAGGGGTTGCATCCTCCTGCATCCCCACATCCCCTACAAATTAAGTATACCAACTCTGAGATTGCACTACATTGAGTAAAAGAGAAAATTGCATGCATGATGTCACCATCAAATCTGCACAAACATCATTTGAATACTACATGATGGTCAATCATGCAAGTGATGCCCACTCCATGACCACATCTGCATGAACTGCCCAGGGAGGTACACATATACCTAATCAATGGGGTTTGTACACTGGCCAGCTTAGTGACTGGGTGGTGCAAAGCTCATTGGGTAACCAGGTAACCAGATGGCTTCACATAAAGACATGGTGTGGTGAATCCTTGGGTTGGGGAGAAAGATGAAAAGACAAATTTGGTTGTCAGAGGTTTGATTACTTTGATTTTATTGTGCAAACAAGGTTAGTAATTGATCTTGCTCAATGAGATTTTTTTTAATATATACATCTAGATTTTGGGTGGGATAAATATAATAGTTTTAGAGATACATGCATGCATGCATTCATATATTACTACCGAGAGAAGAAGACATTTTTTTTCTTTGTTTGTATTAAGAACTCTACAACTATCTAATTTATCCATATATCCCTTAGTTGTCTTCATCTGTTCCAAGACATTTTGAATGCATCACTTGAGTTGCACTCTACCTGTCATTTTTGCTGTCCATTGCAAACATCAACTGCTCTGCCCATGAACAAAAAATTCCAAGGTCCAGATTATAGTGTGATCTTGTTATTTGCAGCTGATTCCTTCTATGATTACAATAACCTCCTTCCACATTTCTGCCTCTCATATTCTTCTTTAATGATTGTATGTACCCAGATCATGCCTTCCTTCTTCCTTTGTCTTCAGTGTATAATATTCCAATATGCCTAGCATCCAATTATAGTGCAAGCTATTCACTATATCTAGCATCTCTTGTTATATTCTTTGATGCCATTTCCAATAAAGGAATGTCTCTGCCTCTATCCCCATATGACCTTCATAAATACATCCAGTATGCTGACATATGACCAGCATCCAATAAGTGTAAGAATGCAACTCAGGCCTAACAGTCTGTCTCCTTCAGAATAGATCCAAACACCATACTTAATCTCTAGGGGTGCATATATCTCCACTCTCAGATAATTTTACTGGTCTATCAGTTGCATTGCAGTTTCTGTGTCTTGCAGTAAAATTATTTTTGTCCATATTCACCACCTTATACTTGTCTGGATTGAGTTTCAAATGCCATTTTATTTGTCTATATCAAGCTCATGCTATTTATTTGTGTGTTTATCTATTCATTTTTCATTAACGTAATTGATACTCTGATCCAAGAACCTTTTCTGGTACAGCCCAGACCAAGGATGTCAGTAATGAAGAACAATGAACACTATACAGAAAATATTAAGGAAAAAAAAAATCACAGTGACTCATTGACTAAGATATTGAAGAGGTAGGTTCATCAGGTAACATAATAAACAGGTGATATAATCTTAAGAAAATAAATCTTCATCAAATATAGGTAAATAAAGAAGGAAGAAGATGAAAGCAACAACAAAATCGATTTTCTAGTACAGATGCTGCTTAAAATTAAGTATTCAGTGTTGGTACAGATGAAGAGTTACGTATGTAAGACTCGATATATTACCACAGTAAATGGATAAGAAGAAAAGCAGCAAAAAAGTACAAGTGATAGGTATGTTGTTGTTTGTCTTTCGGCTTTTCCCGGTTAGGGGTCACCACAGCGGAACTCCAGTCCACTAATGATTGGCAGTAGATTTTCACGAACACCGAGGTGCCAGCTCGACGTTCAACCTTCATCGAAGGCATGCCCATTTATGCATGTCTTTCAAATGCCCACCCAACCATGGGGAGGACATGCAGACTCCAAACAGAAGGCACTCCCCGCACTCTATAACACGGATTAATAATACCATAGTTGTACTTTTCTAAATAAGAATAAATTTGTGTATTCACTACTTTTGCAAAATAAGCATAAATCTTAGTAAAATTCTGAGTGCTAAAGTGTGTGAGAGAGTAACACATTAAACTTTAAAGAGCATTCTTGGTGATATCTGTATGTGCCCAGGCTTAAAGAGAGAATTAGAGATGCTTGGTTTTAACTGCTCTTTTTCAGAAGTATCATGAATACTTGTAGGTTATAATTATCTCTGACAGTATCTGGAAGATACTCTTCCTAGCTATCATGAACTGTAGTCACTGCCTTGGTATTATCAATAAATAAGTTGATTCTTTTCTCACTGAGTCTTTAGTGAGATCACCAAGTCCTGAACTGACCACTGGGACACACTACTCTTAAGCATCTTTTTACTTGACAGGCTGACATTCACTGTCTCCTTTTAAGTCTTCCATTCAAGACCCCTTTCCATAGGTTGATACTAGGCTAACTGCCCTTGTGGGTCATTTTAACCCTAGCCAATTACACCCTTTGAGAATCAAACCCTGCAGCTTGTGTCTGTAATGTAAACACATTAGCCATTATGCCACCCATTAAAACAGTTTGACTTCTACTCCTACTCCCTGAAGCTTACTCATATTCTTCTATAAAAGTCAGAATCCAAAACCTTACTGAAAGCAATGCAGACCACATCACTGGAAACAGTTATGATTACCAAAAAGAGATTCTGTGAGCCACAAAATTAAAAAAAACTATGCTCAGTGAAATAGAAGAGTTTTGCCCTAGTTTACAGACTATGTGGCCATAGACATGATTTAATGATGATTTAAATTGTGTGTTTGAATGTGTGTGCACGTGTGTGTGTGTGTGTGTGTGTGTGTGTGTGTGTGTGTGTGTGTGTGTGTGTGTGTGTGTGTGTGTGTGTGTGTGTGTGTTGGGGGGTGTCCTGAGTTCCATTCCCCTACATGTAGTGTGCTGATGTTAACCCATGTGAAAAAAAATGTAATCACTGATTTATTTTTGCTGCTCACTGGCTTTCCAGTTCTCTCTTCAGTAATCTGATTTATTCATTTTTTAGTTTTATTTATCTTTTGATGATAGGGTTAGTCTCACTTGGCTAGTGGTGTCTTTTTCAAGGGAGACCTGAGGTGGTGTTTATATTGACCATGGGAAATTTGGCCAGTGTGCCAGAGCCATTCAGTTACTGTTTTTGATAAGTGCAGCAGGACATTTTACATCCATTTATCACCTCAGGCAGACGAGGCCTCAGTTTAACATCTCATCCAATGGAAGGGACTCTGGAGTGCCACGCCCCTCATGTTGCACTGCAGGGTCATTAAAAGAAAAATGAATCCAGTCACCTGGTGTGGGAATAAAATGCACAGTGTTCTGATCTTCTAGCATTAAATACCTGTATCATCTAAAGCACTCAAATCTATCAGCTCTGTTTTATGTAGGTAGATTGGCTGCACCTTTGGGTGAAGAGCATTAAACAGCAACAAAGCAGTATCCTTTGGAAAAAATAAAGAAAAAATACACTGAAGTGTCCCTGATAGGAATTGAACCTGAATTGTTGTAGTTAAAATATAGAACCTGAAAAATTCTACAAACCAAGTTTTTGAATATATGGCATAACAAGAAAATAGTATGGTCATCTGTAATCCAAGGTAAAATATGTGATCCATTTTGATGAAGTACCTTTCAAATCTTCCTTGACAATGTTGTTCTTCACCATAGTTCAGCCCAACTACACAAACCATCATAGCATACGCTCCCCACAATCAGATTCATACTCTTTGCACTCCAATCTCACTTTACAACTCAGAATTACATCTGCCATTAAAAACCCACATCAAAATCTCAAAACGCCTCTACAAATTATGCCCCATCCATTTTCTTTTAAAAAAAGTATCATTGAAAGCAACCTAGGTTCAGTACATCTCACTCTTACTGCCTTATAAATCCATAAAGTATTGCAGACAAAACACACCAAATCACTACATTTTTTTCTTTTCTACACAATCCTGATCTTTTAGTCATTGCAGAGTCCTGACTTAAATAAGATAACCCTCCCTACTCCACCCAGTTCCTGCATACAATTATTATAGCTATTGCAAATCAGGATCCAGAAAAGGAGGCTGAACTTTACCTCTTTACAAGGACCACCTGAATGTAAAAGTATTGAACGAGGCAAAGACCACCTCCACTTTGCTTCCAAGTTGACTTGTAAAAGAATTGCACATGTCCATCACCAAAAATGTACAAATACAGTAACCTACTTATCACTGGCTTTGTCCATAGACAAATTAAAATATCTTTCCAACAAAAACATATTAAATCTAGGAGACTTTAATACTAGCTCCTGCTATCACGAATCATCTGACTTCCTAACTAAATTTTGACTAACACAATTGGTTAATCAGCTCATCATACTAAACCGTAAGTTCTCACAGCACTCCTTAATTGATCTTATCATAACCAATCAGCCTACTATTCTCTCCAACATCACTGTTCTTTTCCCTTCGTTCAGTGATCAGTGCCCGCTTAGAATCTCGTTTTTTTGCCCTTCAATCAAAACACCTGCAAGATTATTACACTCAGAACTTAATCAAACTCTATCATTGATGACAATGATGATGATCTTCTTTCGGCTTTTCCCAGTTAGGGGTCACCACAGCAGAACTCCGGTCCGCCAATGATTGGCAGTAGATTTTTACGGTGCCAAGGTACCAGCTCGACGCCCAACCTTCAACGAAGGCACTCCCATTCACGCATGTCTTTTGAACGCCACTCGACCATGAGGAGGACATGCAGACTCCACACAGAAGGCATTCTAGCTGAGAATCGAATGGGAGAACCTCTTGTTGTGAGGCGCCAGTGCTACCACTGCACCATCGCAGCTTAATCAAACAATACAGGCTGTCCACCATGGATTGAAGTCCCATTTTCAATTCCTCTGACCCCAGCAATACAACTGAGCACCTCCCCAACCAGTTAACTTTGTCACAAGACAACTGTTTCTCCTTAATCTCAAGAGTACATAAATCCAGTTCCAAGCAATAGCTAACATAAGAATTTAAAGCACTTCTCAAACAGAGGAATGAAGCCTGATACATTTGGAAAACCAATCCCACCCCCCAAAAACAGGGAACAGTTTCTCTCCGTACACATCCTAGTGAAAAAAGCCATTAAAAGATAGAAGAACCATGCAATGTTATATCATCAAAACTCCCGTTAATTTAACCCCCCAAAATTCTGGAAGGAGATTAATGCCCTTACTGGATACAAAGTATCTCACAGTTCACAACCTACTTCTAGCTCCCTGTCATTTGAAGAACTCAAACATTTTAGTGACCTCCTCAGATACCGCCATCAAGGCCACACTGCATACTCCCCACACCCACTCACCCCCTGAATATATCCCACTGTTGTACTTCAGAAACATCCCGCCTAAAGACATCATTCCACTTCTTGAACAGAAACAGCTTGATTCTCCTCCTAGACCAACCTCTGCCTATAATTCATTTTTCACTGCTGCATCTTCATTATGAAGCCTCGTCAATATGTCTATAATCTCTGCCTCACCAGCAACACTACGCCATGTATATGGGAAATTGCCACAGTCAAACCTCTTCCCAAACAAAATAATCCCGCACTCTCTTCCTTCTTCCTACTCATTTCCATCCTGCTACTATTTGCAAAATATTTGAAAAAAATTTTCCTCCAATTATCAGATTATATCAGCAAATATCACCTACTGTCATATAAGCAGCGTGGTTTCTAGCCAGGACCAAGCACCACCACTGTCATGTGGTATCTTACTGATAACTTCTTAACTGCAATGGATAAGGGTATGTTATCCAGAGCTCTTTTCATTGACCTTACAAACCATTTGATTTGGTAGACCAAACCACCTTGTGACTTCAACTTAGTGAAGTCCGCATCAGTCCTGATGCCATTTCCTGACACCATATCTTGGTTCCTTAGCTAACTCTCAAATCACCTCTTCACTGGAAACTTTAACTCCTTCCCCTCTATTACCACCCCCTTCTTAAAGGAGATTCTCAAGGCTCCACTAATATCTCACTTATATGTCTTCAATTTACATTAACAAACTTCTCCCGGATCATACTCACCTTTCTTTCTTATTGTGCCCAGATGATATGGTACTTACTGTTCCAGTCAAATCAAATGCTCACTTCATTAAAGAAGGACTTTCAGTCAGATTTTCACTGCCTAATCTGATAAGTTGAGAATAAGAGCTTGATTCTCAACTCCAGTAAAACAAAAACTATGCTTTTTAGTACCAAACAGAAACTCAATATAACCTCCAATTCCTTCAAAATCCATTATCGCAATAACATTCAGTTAGAGCAAGTTTTCTCCTTTAGATATCTCAGACTCTGATTAGATTCCTCTGTAACTTTCAATATTTATTTTAACAACACACATAAAATGATAAACTCCCTGATCTTTTGAGTGCAAAAACTGGCCATCTTTCTCTCATTCTTATTAAGAACATTAGATGGGGAAGATATCCACCTCCTGCCGCTTAATTATGGATTTACTTGTTTCATCAGCCTTTACTAAAAAAAAAAAAAAAACTTCACAGCAATCCTGACTGTATACAGCACGATCTGTAGATTTATCAATCACTAACCTATGAATCAAGACCAGTGCAAAACTCTTGAAAAAGCCAGTTGGCTACCAGTTGGCTCTCAGATATTCCAACTAATTCATGAATAATTCCCTCAACTTCCAAAGTAAGAGGCTAAGTTCTCTCATACAGCCTCATACACCCTCATCACTCAGATCTTCTGCAGTAAGTCACATAATTTAAATTCCATTTTCTGACCATGCATTCTTAATACTGAGACCAAACTTTTGGGAATCTCTACTACCCAAGGATAAAGATATGACATCATATCCCTCATTCCAAGGTCTGCTAAAATATCATTTTACAAGCTCAATGTTCTTATAACCTAACAGGCCATGTAACCTGCAGCTGTACAGTTCTATAGTTCCCAATACCACTGCTCTTACCTGCAGTACAGTAAATCTTCTACTGGCCCAGGATTTTCAAGCATTTTATATCTCTCTACTACCCAAGGATAAAGATATCACATCCTATCCCTCATTCCAAGGTCTGCTAAAATATCATTTTAAAAATACAAGCTCAATGTAAAAGTAATGATCTACTCATAATAAATGTGAACATAAGCAGCATTGTAAATAAAATACAGGAACTTCATGCAACTCTGCCTCTATACTCCCCTGACATAGTCCTTCTAATCGAAACCTGGCTCAAACCAAATATCCCCGATAATGGCATTCTTCCCACTGGCTATAACATTTATAGGCAAGATAGGAAAACAAAAAGAGGAGGCGGTATTGCCCTGCTCTTCAAAAACCATCTTACAATAGAGATGGTCAACCATAACCCCCCTAATATCTCTAACTCAGAAATATTCTTGGCTAAAATAAAACTCAACCAAAATAAAAATATTAACATCATAGGTACCTATGTTCTTCCCGGCAATAGCATAGACAGACTTGAATCCATCCTACAATGGTCTTCCAATAACCTCCCCCAAGAGACCATTATATTAAGGGACTTTAATATTAATTGATAATCCTGCAACTCTGACTGCCCTACTACTCATATTAACCTCTACGGCTTTACCCGATTAATTCAAACCACAACAAGGTTTGATAAAATAACTAAAAAGGAAACAATCCTTGACTGGATTCTCACTAATTACTCCACTCTCTCTTATAGTTCAGGTACTCTTTCCAACTCATTCATTGACCACCTCCCAACATATATTATACATCACCAGGTAAATCCTACAAAAATCTGTCTACCAAATTCGTAACACCAAAAATTTCAGGACTCAAGATTTCATAACATCCCTTAAGCTCTGCAATTGGAAACCCCTCAAAACTCTATCCCTCGACAGTGCAGTTAACTACTTTAACTCCACAGTTCTAAACACCCTTAATAACATGGCCCCTATCAGGACGATAAGAGCAAAAATCTAATTACTCTCCCTGGCTCTCTAAACAGACTAAATCACTCCTGAAAGGAAGGGACAAAGCATGGTATGAATGGACCCACAAAAAATCAATAGTTGCTCACCAGAAGTATCTCCAGCTAAGAAACAAAACCAAAACCCAGATAAGACTTGACAAAAAGAACTACTATACTAGCTTACAAGCTAAATACTAAAATAATCCTCAAAAATGCTGGTCCACTTTAAATAAAATACTATGCCCAGGTCAAACTAGGACCCCTCAACCAACTGCAGGTAACCCCCTAGAATGTACTGCCACCCAGTTTAATAAATACTTCATTGACTCCATCAAAACCCTTTCTAACCAAAACTCCCCATCATATCCTATCAACCTAACCTCTCTACTCGATAATAACAACACATTCTTCTTAAAACCAGTCCCAACCCACAACATACACATTTATTTGCTCAGACTAAAGCCTAAAACCTTGGCAGCTGACAACCTACCCTCAACATACTTAAAAATAGCAGCCAAAGCCATCTCCTATCCATCCATCTCCTATCCAGTTTCCCTACTAGTTAACCATTCCATATCTGAGCAACACATCCCCACACTCTGGAAAATTGCACACATCATACCTCTACACAAAGGAGGTCACACCAATGACTTTTCCAACTATCTGCCCATAGCAATCTTATCCCTTCTGTCAAAAATCCTTGAAAGATGTGTTCACACCCAAATACTTAACCATCTCCTAGACAATAAACTACTCACAAATACTCAGCATGGCTTTCACCCCAACCATAGTGCCACCACAGCCCTCATTAGCTTCACCAACACCATCAATCAACATAGAAACAAAGGTGACCTAGTATCAGGAACCTTTTTAGACTTATCGAAAGCCTTCGATACAGTCTCTCACAACAAACAGCTAACTGCCTTGTCCAAACTTAATGTAAGCTACTTCACTGTAGCCTGGTTCCAGAGCTACCTCACAGATCGGAAGCAAGCTGTACTGTGGAACAAAGCTCTTTCACTCTCACTCCCAGTGACATTGGGCATGCCCCAAGGGTCTATCCTTGGCCCCCTCCTTTTTAACCTATTTACAAATGACCTCCACAATGCTACAACTCTATCCACCATTATACAGTATGCAGATGACTCCATGGTGATATGCTCTGCCCCAACTCTGCCTGAACTCCAGAACATAACCCAAATATCCTTCAATGTTATTGAATCATGGCTGGCAGATGTCCTGAACCTAAATAAAACCAAACTTATGCTCTTCCTCCCCACTAAACTCAAAACCCAATCATCCTACTTCAATATCACATCTAGCAATAAGACTTTGATTGAGCCAGTTCCATCCACCAAACCTCTCTATATTATTATTGATCAAAATCTGAGGTTCAGCTTACACATTGCCCAAACTATAAAAAAGTATACAAAAAAACAGGTACACTATACAGATGCAAAACATAGCTAACCACAAACTCCAGAATGACTACAGCTAGAACCCATCTAATGGCAACTTTACTGTACACTTCAACCATCCTCACCAACCTTTCCAAATCAGACTTAACCAAGCTAGATGCTAGATTAGGTTGAAGAGATATTTTTAGAAAAACAATCACAAAACATGAGAAAAGTCTTCAAGTGGAGAGGCTGCTCAAGGAGAAGGGAATGATTTATTTTATCCATCCCCTCCCCTTTTTTATATTCTACTTTGTTGTATTTATTTACTGCATTGTGTCCTTTATTAGTGTTTCATGTATTATATTTTGAAATTTACCTTAAACGTTTGCTACAGCATGAAATGGTTTTAATCCATGCTGTTCTTGGATAATTATAATTTAACAAATAAATGTTTAATACCTTTTCTATGGTGCTGGCACATTTTTGACAGAAGGGAAAAACTTGGTGAGATTAGGGGAACATAATAAATATACACAACATAAAGCTGGGTGAAAGTCCTTTGGGGGGGGGTCCTGGGTTTTTGATATTAAGAAACTGGATTATAACTGCTAATTTCTAGAGCTAGGGACTTTTCTGAGAATATAATGGAGGCTAATCTGTGGGAGAGGCCTAGCGAGACAGGTGTCTGTGTTTAGAAAAGTGTGAAGAAATCTATCCTAGTTTGCAATAACAGAGACAGAGTTAGGGAGAAAGATCAACAGTGCTTTCACTGATTTGATTGACATTTTAATATGGTAAAATGTGGATGACAGGATTATGAAGTTAAGACTGCAAGTATAGTTTATTTTTGCAAATACATTTATTTAGTTTTACAGAAAGACTGTAAATATAATTGATTGTTTTGGGATAATACTATTTATGTTGAGTTAGACGATGGAGTAATGATGTTAAATAGTTATTTTATGTTAAGTGAATTGAAAACAGTTAATTGCAAAATGTAGTGTCCTTTTTGAATAATACTTCTAGGAGCATTTTCAGTCCAGGATTGTGTCATAGAGCGAGGGAATTGTTCTTGGCTTTTATTTTATTTATATGTCTATCAGGTCAACTGATCATTTATAGACCATTTTCAACATGGCCCAGACCATAACCCATATGAAAAAAAAATGCAATATATTTACACTGAAACCTTAGAAAAGCTTACCAACCAGCCAGCATGTTTTATGAAGCTGTGGAGAAACTAATACAAAAAGAAACACCATGCAATCACTGTTTACTGAGAATGTGCACATTCTAATCAAATAGTATCCAATGGTTAGAACTAAACCTTGGATCCTTGACCTATGAGGTAGAAATCATAACCAATGAGACACAGTCTTTGTTAAATATAGTTTAATTTTGCTAGTCTAACATCAGTTCTACTAGCATATATTGATTTAAGATTGAATAATACAAGTACGTCCAGCCAGGTTATTTGTGGTCATTTATTTCACTAGATTTTGTGTTGTGGCCTTTCATTTGCACCAGATTTGGGGTCTTTGTGTAACCTGTTTCTATTCTTTTCTAGTCTTTCTACATCTCTAAAATCTGAAACTTAATCTCTCTTCCCCTAAAACAAATACATTAAGCGAAATATTTTTTATACCGCATATTCCACCTACATCTCTTTCCTTTACTCCCCTCTGTTTATGCTATGTCTCTAAAATACCTTAGGTAACATCTTTCTCTATTCCCCACTATTCCCGCTGCAACTCTCTCTTCTACTCTACTCCACTTCTCTCCTTTCCTTTTACATCTTTACCATCTGGAACACTACCCCTTCCCCTAAAAATAAGTCTCAATTAACAACTCCTAATGAATGCATAGCTGAGTTTCTGCTCATTTCCTTGCTAAGCAAACAATTCATATCCATCCACACAGTGTGTTCTAAACTACATTATCCCTCACCTTATCTAAGGACACTATCCTGATATATCATATGTATTTATCTACAACCTGTATCTCTATCATCCTTTCACCTTAAACCTCTTAATTTCATCTTCCCTTTCATAGGATCATAGGAAGTTACTAGGCTATTGGTCCTGAGGCCCTTATAATCCTAGCCAAGAGTTTAGCCCATGCATAGACAAGTCAGCACCTGATTTCCCTGTCCAGCAGGGACATGGGTGGAATCCCAGGGATGTATTTTCTATTTACAATGCAGTTCTTTCCTTACCACTTCCTAATCTCCTTCCCCCAACTCATTTTTGTTACACCATGCTATCCCCTCTGTCCCACTACATTGCTTTTTCTCTCACCTCTTCTTTCATTCCCTTTCACATCACATCCCTTCTGTATCTTCCTCTACCCATCCACAAACCATACACTGGGAACTTATAGCCTTTATTCTTGGCATCAATTATAAATCTTCCTACAACAAGAACCACAAACTAGTAGGCGACTAAATGATATAGTACCACCAGGCTACAGAAACACAGCAGCAAAAGTGACTTGATTGTACTTAGTAGATTTAATGTGCCTAATTCCAGAATTGTTAGTCTCCCTTTTTATAATAAGGGTACTACTGCTTGTGGTAATTGTTCAATTTGTCCATTTATTGTTAGTTATTTTACTAGCATTAATGGTTTAAAATGTTTTCCAAATCAGAATTTCTCATGCAACAGTATGAGTGTGGCTTATGCTCTTGGTTCTCCGTGCCAAAAGCTTTACATAGGTGAAACAAAAAGAATGTTTAAACTAAGGGTTCAGGAACATATGAGAGATATAAAATATAATGATATGCTCAGCACTTTAAGAATTATCATGATAGTAAGTATGAGGATTTAAAATGTTGCATTTTAGAACGTGTTTTTTTGAAGGTGAGTGAAATGACTTTGCTTAAAGACAAACTGTTGCATAAAGAAGCTCTGTATATACTTAAATATGGCACTTTAACTCCTGGAGGTTTGAATGTTGATTTTAATTGGAAATAATTAATTTATTAATTAATGTTTAATAGCTTTATTGAAGGGTGTATTAGCTAATATATAAGTAAAAGTGTTTTCAGTCTGTATGTACTCCCTGAAGGCATTTGCCGAGGTGCCAGAGTGGAATAATCTTGCTGCTGTGTTTTGAATAATTTGCTGCTATGTATTTTTTCTGTTACAATATAAGTAATTGCTGTGCTTTAGAGTGACAGAACTTTTTCTGCTATGTTTCTGTAGCCTGGTGGTACTATATAAATCTTCCTACAGCCTTCTCCCACCCTCCACTCACTCAGATTATCTACTAATAATCTGTTTCAACCTCTGCCACACCCCATGTATGATCCAATCACTTTCTGTGTTGCCACCTCTACCCACTTCCTTGGTGCTTCCTCTCAAACTTGCCTTCTTACATTGCTCCTCGTGCACCCTGCTGTGTAACTATCACTTCTACCAAGATAAATATTTTTTCCTCAAACCTCACTTTTTAAAGCATGTTCTCATAAAATACTTTCTGTTTTCTTTCCTTTCACATTTCTTTGTTTTCATTGTTTTGAACCATTGTTGTAAGAGTGCATTACATTTTGTTCATGACTTCCACACACATGTTATCTGTGTGTACTGTTGTCTTTTGTAAAAATATGGTTTACTGTGTAGTCTATTTGCATTCACTCTGTTAAAATGTTTAAAGTCTTGTCACTTTTCTTATCTGCAGTTAATACCTTTTGTTCACGTATTAACATACCTCTCAAGTGTACCTCATTACGAGGAAAGTACCTCATTTGGGGGTCTTAAAAAGTTCATGTTCCTCAAAGTCCCTCAAAGTTCCACATTGAAATAGTCTGTCACACATTCAGTATTAGGAATTTTTTTTAATGAAATTCATGGTAAATAGAAATTAATCATATCAATTCATTAAAAGATCTTCTCTGTAAGTAAAACCAGCATATTTTAACCATCCTATGACCTTCCCAGTTGAAGTTGTTAGTAAGCCATTAGTATGTGTTCCACATTTTGCCCATTTGTTCCACATTATGAAGGCGAGTGTTCCTCATTTTGGACATGGCAGGTTGAGAGCTATGCGTATTAATACTTGGAGCATCCCCCAAGACATCTGCTGAAAAGGGCAAACAATGCCCATACAGACAATTCCAGTAAATATATGCTAACAAATAAATAAGTAAAGAGATAAATACATCTCCTGGTACATTCGTCTGTCTCTTCTACAACAACAGATGTTTGATTCAAGCCAAGTAGATGGAGAGTATGAGAAATGCAGCCCTTGTTTAATTACACTGCATTACCCTGGAGTGAAGGCAGATCATGTGAGACAATGCCGGCCCTTCAGTGCTGTGTCTCACTTCACTGTATTTGTACAGTTAAGGAGAAGCCTCTATGGGTCCCCTCGCTGCTGTGTACAGCTTATCTTTGCTGTTTAGAGGAGGTTGCACCCCCTATTGGACTGGGGAAAAGAAACATGGGGAAATAGATGGTGAAAGAAGTGTGTTTGTGCATATGTGTGCATGTGTGTGGTGGTGGGGGGGGTGTTGGTGTATATCACATTTATGAAAACTCAGAGTTTTGAAAAAAAAAAAAAGGAACAGAACAAAGATGGGGAAAATAAAGAAACAGAGGAGGGCATCACCTTATTAAATTAAGAGAGGGACAGAAAGAGAGAGAATGAGACTACATATTTCTAAACATTAAGATGCTTGACAGTAAGGGTTCTTGGAGCTGCTAATTTGCAAATGCCTGTAAGGTCAATGTTAAAGTCTGAAAATGTTAGGGAAAAATGTAATGCTTTGACTGTTTGTAATGAACTTAAATGTACATGAACAAAGCAGTTAAATAGCTTTAAATGTTGATTCAGGCTGCTTGTACAATATAGAGAGTGTAGCAAATGTACACAAAGTACAGAGCACAGAAAGATGGGGAAGGGTGCAAGCAAAATATATTTCATCTAACAGTGGTACAGAAAAAAAGGAGCTAATATGTGTTTCTTTTGTTGTTGCTAAACTGACCCCAAAGTTCTCAAATAAGAGAATCATAATTCTGCACCTCTTAGAGCAAGAAATCTGGACAAAGCAATAAATACAAGTGGGACAAAGGCCCCAAAATAGGGACATTTTATTACATATTGTTCTTAAAAACTAAAAGTTGATATAATAACAGATTTTGCATTAGCATGGATTTTCTGAAGGGTATGAAGTCTGAAACTCAAATGTCTGCCATTATTTTCTAACTTCAGTCTTTAATGATTTGCCACTAATTTCCAGAAAAACACAATTTTATGAAAACAGACCAAAAATATGAGGCAAAAATCTGGACAATCTGCAAAAACCTATACAGCTGAGAGGTATGAAGAGCATGCAGATAAAGGAGTGGTGGTTAAGTGAAAAAGCTATTAAGATCTCTTAGCTGACATGTTTCAGGCACAAGCAAAGGTGTGAAACAGGTGTCAAACAGCTAGGCTTATATGCATCAAATTACCTTTACTGTTTAAGTGGCTGGTATGAGCACCTATGGCTAAATCTTCTGCTGTTGAACCAAGGTTGTGGTTTATAACTTTAAGAATGTTACTGAATGCTGACCAGACGGCCAGAGCTGTGCTTGCACTGATACTGCAGTATGTTTGCAATGAACAAATGAATGAATCTAACTCTCCTTACTGAATTGTGCATCTCAATCAGTCCTTGCAGAATTGTGCAATGCACCTCAAAGACAGAGCTCACATTTGCCTGCAAAGGGAGGCAATAAAGATGGCAAAGATCTGCTATTATCAGTTAACCATAAAGCCCTGTTAATATTCTTTTTAAGCAGAGTCCCAGGATAAGAGGTTACTGTAATCCTTGGAGCAATCGGGGCCTAATAAATGCATTAAATGGTAGAGTGAGAAAAGGAAGAGAACAAAATCAACAGTCAAAATAATGCAGAGGAGAGGAAGACAAAAAGACAGCTAGCAGGAACTTTGTTATCCAGTAGAGTATAATATGACTTCAGCAGGTGTAGAGCCTTTCTTTAAGATTTAACTTGAAAAATGCACAAAGACTCTGTTGTAGCATATTAGCTAAACCAAACTAATTTGCAGTTGAATATTAGTTTCTGTCCTCAGGGCTGATTTTGCCTGAGAGAGGATTATCGGTAGGAGAGATTAGCACTCACCTTCCTTTTACATAGTGGTCAGTATTTATAATGTCCTAAGAAAAGAAACACTGCCCTCTAGAAAGAGCAAGGTAATAGTTTTACAGTGTTCTACCGATGGAGGTTGGGTTGCAAGGTATATGATCATTTAATACAATTTAAACATAAAAACATATGAGCACAACATAGTAAGATCATGAATTTAACAGTTCAACATTATTAGCATAGACATAATCCTCGGGTATGCCAGCACAGGAGAGAAAGTGTTGGAAAATATACTGAAAGTACAGAGAGATATTCATTTTAATGAATAAATCTTGATCAGAGTCTTATTAAGTTCTACAACTTATCCAGTATCAGTAAGATGCAAGTCGTGCCTTCCTCAATATCAAATAAATTTCAGTTATCCATTTAACCAGTGCCACTAAACAGTCAAGGCTGAAACTTCCTCAAAATAATTCCCAGTGAAAAAAAGCAAAACAATTAAAAGTCATTAAACCAATGACCCATTAACTAAATCAGCATGTGGTATGACATTACATTGTAGGTGACCTGGTAGTATCTGTTCTTTACAGAAAAAAAGTAACTTATAGATAACTGAGGTGAGCAGCACTGGGTTTGAATACTACAATGGTTTACCTGTATGTGTAAACTGTTTTAAGGGGTAGGATTTTACAAAACCGAGATGGGCAAATGCATACAGTTACCCCATGGAACATATTTATTTAGTTATTTGTATTTGATTTTTGGAATAGAGCACTGATCTCAATGGATCATTTTCAGACACAGTCCAGAGGAGGTGTCTGCTTAAGTGACTTGTCAGAGTCACACAGTTAGGCAGTGAAGGCTGAAGGAATCAAACCTTGACCCACTGCACCACAGGAAACAGCTTGTTAACATCATGCATTGACTGCTGTGTGCAAAATCAGCCATTTAATTATGGTGTTTCTAAAAGTGGGAAGATGGGGCTGTCATACTGGCAGGATTTTGTTTTTCAGCTTAGGCTTCTTTTACCCACAATCCAGTTTATTTTCCCATAATATAATACTTTTTCCAGTTTTCTTTTCATCCAGGATACTTTCTCCATTCAGCTAGAATAGGAGTTCCCTGAATTATAACTTAAACTGCAAATCTGTGGGCAGGTGTCTGCACATTACTTTTTCAGTGACTTACTTGTATGTATGCTCTTTATGATTTGTTAACCAGGTTCATATTAGCACCTTTTTCCATTTCAGAATGATGTGTTTTAAAGATGGCTGTTTTTCAGATGAGTGGAATGCTGTTTTTAGCATGACAACAGCTATAGATATATGCACAGGGATGAACTAGGTACCTCTGTGTGGAGAAATAATTTCTTAGCTGCATGAGCTATTCTCTTACTCACACAGTCTATCAACCAAATGTCCAGTGGCCGTTCATGATATTGGACTGCAGGACTGCAGGCACCCCCAGCTGTAAACCAAAATAAAAAAATCCCCAAAATAAAAAAAAAAAACATCCTGGAACTGCACACATGCGTGCTTAGAAACTTGAATCCGGACTGCTGTTTAACCAGTCCGAATTCATAAAAAAGGCAGCAGTCTACAGATGCCCCAGAAGTCTATGCAGTTACAACTGCATAGACTGGAAGGGGATGAGACTGCAAGGTCTGCAGTCTCGGAACAAGTGCCGAGAAACAGAAACTGTTTCAGTCTCGGAACAAGCACTGAGGAGGCAGCACACGCATGTGTGACACATTCCTCTGGCGTGGAGAAACAGGAACTGCTGCAAATTCGATTCACTCAGGTACGTGTGTGTACTTTGAAAGAAGCGGACCTGCTGCAATTGAACTTTGAAAGTGAGATCACAGTGGTGAGGTAAGCTAGGGTATACCTACAAGGACCAGTAGAAATAGATTTGCATATGATTATATTCTTTAGGAAAATCAGCTGGATAAAATAAAGGCTTTTGTGTTGGGGGAATGATGTGTACTGTCCCTCTTTCTTAGGAACGTAGTTGCAGTAGCATATTTGTTCGCTGACCAAACAGACCTTTCACTGCCATCTTCATCTGGTACTCGTCATACACTAGTTCCTTTGTTTTCCTAATTTTCTGCATTCCCGTAGTAAAACTGTCATGTGTTACAATTCAGTCTTGTATCAGCCTGATATGTATTGTATCTTTGTTTATATCAGATTACAAATGGTCACATTTTTAGAAAAAAATTGTTACAGGCTCATTCATTAGCCTAGCTTCATTGCTGGATGATCTTGTTTTGCCATTCCAGATATAAAATGGATTGCCCTGGGTACTCAAACACTGCTCATGTGGCAAGTGGGTTGCTGGAGTTTCTTTAGTTTGTTTATGATCATTAGGTTTGTAAAGTATTTAGTTTGTTTGTTCTCTTTCTTGAGAAATATTTTACACTAACAGTTGAGAAATTATTGCATTGGTGCTTTCAAGTTCTAAATTAAAATGTATTTATTTCAACAATCTCTAGGAAGATCGCCAACTAGACTTCAGTGAATCTGCTTATTTATTCTTTCATTTTTTACTTTTAGCAAATTACATTACAGCGGTTGATTACAATTATTTATTACACGATCCTTTATTAGCTCTCTTCATTTTGTTGGACTGTAGTTTAATATGATTTTAACCATGGTAAGTCATATATAAAGAGTGATTTAATGAAAAAAGAAAACAACATGCTTTTTGCAAAAAAGTGGTTTCATGGCAGCACTTTTCTCATTATAAACATTGATTTGATTTAATAATGGCACTGTTGTTTCCCAGTTTATCATGTAATAGCAATTTAGTTGGACAGTAAGTGACTTGAACTGTATTCTGTGACATTCTTCCTCTAGTGAGTAGTTCCACAGAGTTTCATCTCCTTCTGAGGTAAAGGCTGAATTGTTACTTCCTAAACAATTCTCATCTACCAGTGTGCAATAGTGCAAGTCGATGTTCATGATTTTAATTGTTTTTTTTTTTTTTTCATTTTTCTGAGCTAGAAGTGGCTTTGTTTTGTTTTGTTTTTCTGAGCTGGAAGTAGATTAGTGGCATGTTAAGGTTTTCATTTTATGTTTCTGCATGAATACTTCTCAGACTGTTCATTACTTTTCATGTATGCAGAAGAAGTAATCATAGTATTTTACAGTTTTTTTTCAGGATGGTGAATGATAGCATTTGTAATATTAGACAAACTGTGTTTAGCTATCATGCCAGACCTATGTACAGTACTTAAAATGTCCTGCATCTTTGTAGCATTGCTTTATAGATAGTTTAGTGCATTGGCCATTTATTGGATGATTGTGCTGTTTGGTGTTATCCCTTTTCCATGTTCTCTTATTTTGTGCAACCTTGAAATAAACATATTTAGAGACTAAGGATGTGAAGGTATACCCCCCCCCATTTATTTGGGGCAAGAGGAAGATGCCCCTTGTAAAAAATTACATTTTGTCAGATGCTTAAAATTGCAATTTTTGGTTTTGGATTTTTTTCTGATCTGCAACTTTACTTTGGGAAGACCTTTGAAAACCTTCTTTTGGTTCTCAACTTTGGGCTGAAGGAGGGTTAACCTGAAGAACAATATACCCAGTGTGCCAGAGACGTTCAAGCTATGGTTATGGAAGTGAGGCAATGACTTAATATGTATAGGAAGTTATAAAGGCAATTAGATGAATTGCAGTTCCTCAGCCAACCAACAGAAAATCCATACTGTTGACCTGAAAGATAGTTGAACTGAGGCAAAAATCTGTATTGCATAAAAGACAGATTTTTAAAGATTTCCAACTGCTACAGAATAGAATGATGATCCAGTCTAAATGTATCCATCAGTAGCTTAATGTGGTTCCATTTGTGATCAAGCCTTAATACTATCTGCCTGAATGCATGGAGCACAAAGCTATACTATGGCTTACATGTAACTAAATGGACAGTGTGTACATGGCTGAAAGCAAGGTGAAACTGTCAAGGCCAACGTATAGGTAGATATTAATTTATCTACAGTACCTGTACTGGGCTTCTGTAGCAGCTGCTGCAGGAAAGACCTGAGTACTGATGGAACGACACATTTGAAATTATTTCACTGCATTCACTCAAGTTCATGGGATCTCATCTACAGATGGAAATGAACGCCCAATTGATAACTCTCACATCTCAAGAAGAGCATGGCTGTTTATAAGCCCATTGTTGCGGCATCTACAAGGTAGAGGCTAGAAGGAACAGCCAAAATATCTACATGGTTGTAGTGGTGACAGTCTCATAAACTGTGTGCAGCACACTAGTCGATGGTGGTGCATGGAACCAGTGAGGAATATTGACATGTTTCTTTGACACAGCAAGCATTGCAACTTCCCAGAAAGAAGGTGGGACTAGGTAAATATTCAAAACAATCTAATCCTGCCACTGATGGTACCTATCCCTACCTGAGCTTTCCTACTACTTCCGGGACACAAGATGCAGCCACTGATGAAAAGCATTTCCACTGAAAAGTGGAGACTCCCACGATATTATGTGTGGTGCTAAAGTTGGGCAGATGACTAAAGGGGTGAATAGAATGTCAGAAAAAGTTTAAGGAATGATAAGTCAACAGTGTGCAAAAGATATGAATCCTGTGAGAGACAATAAACATATTTTATCTTGTGAAACATGTGACAAAAAACATATTCTTATGGATGCTTTTGTGAGTACCCTGACTTTAGTTCAATTCAGATGAGATTTTTAGAGACATAATAATAATAATAATAATAATGCCAATATGTTAACCATGTAGGCCCACTGGACACACATGATCCATTTTCAGGGGTGAACCAGGAGCAAAGTCTGGTTAAGTGGCTTGTACAAGGTTACACATTAGGCAAATGTGGACTGAAGGAATCAAACCCTGCAGTACAAGAACTACATCTCACAGCCTTAATCCTCTGCACCAATAACTCATGTTGTTGCAAGCAGATTTTATTTCTAAATAGGACAGCAGCTTTCAAAATGCAAATCTAATATGACAGACTACAGGCTAGCTTAAATAAATAACCAAAGTACAAAATCAGCAGTCCCTCGTGTTATATGATATTTGTGGAATATTTTCCAGTTACAACTCATATTCTGTTAGCCAACACCAACATCATGCAATAATTTTTTTTACCATCTAAATGACAGCTCATATTGTTACAAGTGGGAGTAGAAAGGTAGCCTGGTCTGTCTGAGTTGGGAACACACAAGGAGGCTTAAAATGACAATTACTTGTTGTAACTGGTTGGTACATTTACACTTTTAGCTATCTGTAATGTGTTTCTACATTAAGAACACTGGAACTGCTATTCTAGTGCCAAAGGAAAAGTAGCCTAGTCAGTCCGAGTTAGAAACTGCACGGGGAAATTTAAAGTGAGAATTACTTGTTGTAGCTAGTTATTTGATTTGTTTTTGATACTTTTTCACTTTTGGCTAACAAAAATGTGTTTTTACATTAAAAAGTCTTGGACTGCAGTTTTAGTGGGAGTAGAAATGTAGGCTGATCTGTCTGAGTTGGGAAACACAAAGGGCCTAAAGTGGCATTTACTTGTTGTAGCTACTTGGTGCCTTTTCACTTTTGGTTTAAAACAATAAATTTAAAACACTCTCTAACAACTGTACTGTATTATGCAAGTAATATAATTTAATACAATCAGGAAGGGATATCAAAGAATGCATGTATATTTCGTGTGCAAGGGGCCTATGATTTGAAAACAGCCGAAAACTAATCTTTATCTAATGCTGGCAAAATGTATTTTCTTTGAATGTGGGTTTCAATGCTGTTTCAATGAATGTGAGTTTCAAGGGCAGAATGTTAATGCTAAGTCTATTTTCATTGTGAGACTGCATTGCTTTGTTTAGCAAATGTTTATTAGTGTTTGTGCTGTAAAAATGCAAACTAAAACTTTCAAATGAAATCCAAATCATCACAGAAGTAAAGCAGTATGCACATTACAGTGTTATGGTAAATGGGGAGAAATATGGGGCAAAATAGCCAAGTAATGGGACATTGGATTGGCTGCAGGGGGGGACTCCATTCGACCATGATTTTGTGAGGGGGGAAGGGCGGCAAACTCAGACAACTTAGGCTGAATTATACCTCACAACTCTCCAGATTTTTGCAGAATGAATAGATTTTTGCTTCTTATTTTTGGTTTGTTACTCATAAAATTTGTTTTTTTTTCTGGTAAATCATTTAGGAATAAAGTCACTAAATAATGCCAGACATTGAGTTTCAGACTTCATAACCTTCAGAAAAATGCATGCTAAAGCAAGACCTGTTATTCTATAAAGTACGTTTATAGAAGAGCAATTTTTAGCACTGTTTGTATGTTCCCCCAATAAATTTAGCTTGGTCCAAATTTCCTGCATTAAGAAGTTGAGAGGTACACCCAAATAAATCACTTTATAGAATTAGGCATATCCAAACCTCTCAATTGTCCTCGATTTTGGCTCAAAATGTTGCTCTTCCCCTAATAATGCCTCTGCAAAATGGCAATTGTGGAAGAAAATGTAGAGGGTTTACAATTAATAAATAATTGTAATGATCAGAGTTATAGATTACTTTTATTTCAGTAATGCATGTAGAGTCTCTTATTTTGTCAGTTGCTCAAGTTAATAGTACTAATATTAAAAAGTGTCCCTTCTTTGACAGGTTCCCAGCTGTATTGTGCAGCTATTTTATATTTTTGCATCACATTTTTGGTCCATTTTTCATAAAATTGTGTTTTTCTTGCAAATTAGTGGCAAATCATTAAAGATTGAAGTTAGAAAATAATGACAGACATTTGAGTTTCAGATTTTGTAACCTTCAGAAAATTCATACTACTGCAAGACTTACTATTCTATCACCTTTCTAAGTTTATAAGAGCAATATTTAAGACGTGTCCTTATTTCTATGTATGGCTTTGTCCAGATTTCTTGGTCTGAGGTTGAGAGGTATGACAAATGTGTCAGGGCCATCACCGTCAGCCAGAGACATTTCAAATTGTGACATACTTGTTGCACCACACTCCCCCATGTAGTGACTCTGGATGTGTCCAAGCAAGGCAAGGAGCAGTTATGCAGTGTAAGTGTGCAGAGTATCCTACTATCCAAGGTAGACACAAGTACTACAGTGGCTTTTCGTCTGTCCTTGATTTTGCAGAATGTTCTGGTTTTCGGTCATATTTTTATACTGTTGATGTATGCTTCTTATTATTCAGAAAATGCATGCCGTTGCAGTGCCTTTTGCTCTGTGTGCAAGTAGCAATGCTTTAATGACCATCAGGTAAGCTTGTCTGAGATTGTAAGATGCAAGTAAGCTTTAATAGGCATACTATTAAAGAATTACCAACACTGAAAGCCTTTTTGTTGTTGCCATGCAGATAATATTTACATAACTAGATAACGTATAAGCCTTAGGTATTGAAATGCATATGACAGTATTTGTAATAAAGGACAGGATTACAATATTTTCACAAGCCCATTACATTTATTGGAGACTTGAAGTCAGCTTTGCAGGATTTACCTGTAAACTAAACAAAATGCCAATCTATCATGTGTGGTCCATAACCTATGCAGTGATCCTTTAAACAATTTATCTTTAGCTTGTTTCTTGTTTGCTGTTCACTTTTTACTTTGATCATGTTTTCTCCATGAAACAAGTAGATGATTGTTGTCAGGCAGCACGTCTTTTTTGGATAAGAAACATTTTTACAAGTGGGGGTATCACAGAGATTGCTACTTTCCGCATGTTACTTGGTACTTTCATAAAGCTGAATATAAATTATAATTAGAACTGAAGTGTAAGGAGAAGTGGTTTGAGTTGAGTGCTGCTTGTTTTTTTATACATGATTTTGACTGTCATTCCAGTAATGTATTTAAAAAGTAATTTATTTTTCATGCCTCACAGCCTTTTTGCTTCCATCTAGATATTAAGTAAGCTGTCATGTAGCCAATGCATTGAAATATTTTTTTTTCTTCTACCCTTCATTTTGTCTTGATTGTACTCTCATAATGAGGGTAGCGTGTTTAATTAAAGTTCCAGTTTTTGTGGTTTTGAGCATAGCTCCACCCCTTTCTAGCTGACCACAGCCCTTCCTGTTGGCTCCACCCATTAAGCTGTCTCCTGCAGCCCCCCTTTGATTTGAAGTCACCAGCCACCACTGCAAATGTCTTAATATTCTGACTTTTATCCTTGTGCTCCTAACCTAACTGTGAAATACAAGTCACAGAACCAACACTATAATGTAGTGTGGTAAAACAAGCATTTGGGTTAGCCTCTGTTCCTAAAGGTTGGGATTTAGTAGGGGGGGGGCAAGAAATAAGTGCTACAGGAACTTAGTTGTGTATTTTTCCTGATATAATCTGGAGTGTAATGGGAAGTAAGATGTTGGAACTAAAAACTGAAAGTGTAAGTAGTGTGAGCTTTCAAGCAAACCTAACATGGTGTTCAGTTTTGGTTCATAGGTTCATAGGAAGGTACTAGGCTATCAGCCCAAGGACCTAAGTAAGCATAGCCAACAAGGTTCCCTGACTTACGCCACCCAAGAAAGTTATTTTCCTGTACCCCTGTTGAGCAGAGCCACAGAAGTGATCCCCAGGGTGTATTTCCTGTTTCCCATCAATTTATCAAGATTTTTCTTGAAGAGTGCTAATGAAGAACTATGCTTGACATAGATGGGTAGCTTGTTCCAGAGTATGGGAAGTCTCTGGGACAGGAATCTATCCCTCCAGCATGTCCTGTTTATTGTGGTTACAAGATTTAGGCCCCTAGACTGTGTAGCTCAGAGGGATTGGGATTATTTAAGGTGTAGCATGTCCAACAGCTCAGGGTTTGACATAGCTTTATATGTTAGGCAGAGATCACCTCGGAGTAGACGATATGCTACGGAGTAAAGCTGGAGTTTTTTTGAGACAGACAGTGTAGGGCATCTGTTTGAGGCCAATAATCCACTTTGTGAGGTATTTCTGTGGCCTTTCCAGCTGCTGCAGATGTCTTGTGAGATACATTCCAAAAGGGGCGTTGTACTCTATAATGGCTATAATGAGTGTCAAGTAGAGGGGAACAATGACCTCTTTTTTCCTAGATGAGAACCCTTTTGTGATGAGGTGTGCCACATAGAAGGATTTCCTGACTACTGTGGCGATGTGATTATCAAAGGAGAGACTACTGAATATCTAGGGTGATTAGCTTATGGTCAGATCTGACCAATGAGGAGTTGACTTCAGTTGTGGAACACCGGTCACTCATGTTATTAATGACTAGCTCTAGGATACTGTTGCCCCTGGTGGGGTTGTGGATAAGTTGATCCAGGGCATTGGAATTCATGAACTCCAGAAAGCGGTGAGTGAAGGAGTTGGTACATGAGTATTTTTCCCAGTTAATGGTGGGGTAGTTGAAATCACCCATTATTAGGGTGTTTGGTTGAACCCTAATATTTTCCAATATATCAAGAAAAGAGGAGCAGGAATCCTGGGGCATGGTGGGAGATCTGTAGCAAGCTACAATTTGGATTGCAGTTTCGCACAGAGTTAGTTGTACTTGGATAACCATGGATGCATTATGCTGAGCAACTAGCCTGGAGGTGTGGATATCCTTAATGAATATGGACACACCTCTGCCTTTGGTGTTCCGGTCCAGGTTAGGTGGCCGAAAAGTGTGGTATGAGTTATAGCCTGGTAATGCAGGGGGGCTCTCTGGAGTCTTGAACCAGGCCTCAGTCACTGCACAGATATTGATGTTCTCCATTTTAAGGAGTGCCTGGAGGGAGTGCATTTTGAGATTTAGACTTCTAGCATTGAGTAGCATTACCCTTAGTTTTTGCTTGCCTGTTCCTGTTACAATGGTGAATTTGTCATTTGAACCTTGCCTAAAAAGGCACTATAGGGGTAGCAAGAGCCTTAGCCAGTATCCAGAATCCCAAGGATGACAGGTGTAGACCATCTCTGGCATAGCATCGTGGTCTGTCAGCCATGTCGTCCCAAGCAGACAGATACTGGATCCCCTTAGAATGACCCCAGAAGATTAGCCAATTGTTGAAGTAAATCATTTTGTCCTTGTACTGCGGTATCATTCTGGGCGATGGCAAGATGCCACTCAGGGCTAGGGTCATACCTACCTGGGCTACAAGATCTGAGAGCTCTTCCATGTCTCTTTTCATATAGTCCAGGGAGGTACAACTCAGGTCACTCACACCAACATGGACAATGACAGAGTCATATTTGTACTTGTTGTGGAGTGACCTGAGTGCGTGGGTGATGTGGCAGATCCTGGCACCCAACAGGCAGCTGACAGTAACCTTCTCCTTGTTTAGCCTGGTGAGTGGGACATCAGTATGCCTGACTATAGAGTCACCTATGACTAGTGTGTTGGGTATGTTGTTTTGCCTTATGGGCTGTGGTTGGGTGGCACACTGATTCTGTGGGCTATGTGTCATTTGGGTTGTGTTGAGGGGTGGAGGTTGCTTGTGTTTCTGCTTTGGAGGCCTCTGTTGCTTGAGCAGATTATTTTTGACAGCCTCCACAAATGTTTTTATGTTTCTATGTGTGGATTTTGGTGATGTAAGTTTAGTGGGACTGTGTGATGAGTGTGGTGTGGTGCAAGTGTTTACCTTTTTCTCTTGACTGTCAAGTTCAATCTTGGTTGGAGAGAGCTTTACCTCCAGTTTGGCTAGATAAGTGCATCTCTCACAGGTTGTGGTGTTAGGTGGTAGGAGGAGAGGGTTGTCTGTGTACATGAGGCAATTGCTACATTACCCCAAGATGCCCAGATTCATCAGATAGACAGGAGAGAATACTGGGAGCTGACCCTTGGACATGCCTGAATAAAAGAAACTACTTTCCTCTAGACAAGTGAGGAAAGTGAGTATAAGAGCTGTTTTTCTCTAAGCAAGTGAGGAAAGTAAGTACAAAAATTGTTTTCCTCTAGGTAAAGAGGAAGGTTTAGTGCTGTTGTAATTTGTAGCTTATTTAGTTCTAACAAGTTCTGAACAAGTGCTGAGCACGAATAAGCAAATTCAAGTGCTAAAACTAAGAATCTGTACCTGGATCTTGTGGTAGATAGGCTACCTAGTGCTTATCACTCCCACTGATAAGCTAGAATGCTTCCCTCTAACACAGAAAGGCTTGGGGGGCTCAGAAGCTTACAAACAGTCCTGGATACAGCAAATCTGTATCTGGACTAGACTAGTTACAGGAAAGGTGGGAAACAAGCGCAAACACGGGTTTTTAAACCAGAAAGACTGAAAAGAGCATATGATGTGAGAAGTATATGTCATAATTCATTATTACGTGGCAAAGATTGGCATAGTTTGCAAGGATGAATTACACTTTTGGACAAGAAGGAGCTCAGTATAGTATGTAGCTATCTTTAAAAATATTCTGTGGTGCAGTGAAGCTGGTAATAATGAGGAGGGAACAAGCATGTAGTACAAGCAGGTGAAAACAGCTTAGCTCAGCTCTCCACGATTCAGGCTAAAATAATAAGATTAAATAATGTATGATCCCTGACTAATGCTCAGTAATAAATGAGAGAAGTTAGAATAAGTATTCCCTTGGATCATCTGTATAACAGCCTCCAGCAGTCAGCCATGCAGTGCTCTGTGTCACTGCCCTGTACTACTGTGCATGCAACAACCATGTACTACTGTGAATCTAATTCCTGTGTTATGGTATGTGGGATCCTGTATTATAGTGTGCCACAGTCCTATTGTACTATTGTGTGCCACGCCTCCCTGTACTACTGTATGTAACACCCCTGTACTACAGTGTACTATAGCTCTACACTACTGTATGTCACATCCAGGTACTACTGTATGACACACCACTGTGATACTGCATGCCAAAGCACTGTACTACTGTGTGTGTTTCAGCCCTGTACTACTGTATGTCACACCCCTCTAATACTGTATTTCATCGCTCAGTGCTATTGTATGCCTCATGTATGCCTAAGGTATGTCACAGCCTTGTACTGTATTTAACAGCCCTTCATTACAGTGTGCCATAGCCCTGTACTACTGTGCCCCATACCCCTGTACTACAATGTGCCACAACCTTGTACTACTGTTTGTCACACCCCTGTAATAAAGTGTGTCACAGCCCTGTGTTGCAGTATGTCACAATCTCATGCCACTGTATATCACACCCCTGTAATACTGTATGCCACAGCTCTGTACTACACTGTGCCACAACCCTGTACTACTGTGTATCACAGTCCTGTGCAACTGTATATCACACCCCTGTAATACTGTATATCACAACCTGCTGCTACTGTGTATCAGAGCTCTGTATTACTGTATGTCACAACCCTAAATTACTGTGTCATAGCCTGCAGTACTGTGTGTCACACCCCTGTACTAATGTGTGTCACAGATGTAGACTAGTGGATATCAGAGCCTTTTATTACTGTGTACCACAGCCCTACATTACTCTGCATCTCACCACTGTACTACTTGTATCACAGCCCCATATTACTGGGTATCAGGACCCTGTATTTCTCTGTGTCAGAGGCTAGTTCAAGCATGTGTCACAGCCCTGTACTGCTGTGTTTTTTAGCCCTGTAATTTTGTGTGTCACAACTTTATTCTACTGTGTGTTACAGCCCTGTACAACTGTGTATCACAGCCCTGTAATTCTGTGTAATCCAGGTCTCTATTATTGCCTGTCAAAGCTCTGCACTTCTGTTTGTGTCACACCACTGTACAACTGTGTGCCACCACCTACTTCTGTGTGTCATAGCCTTGTATTACTGTTTGTTACAGGCCTGCCCTACTGTGTGTCATGGTACTGCACTATGAGCTCTGTACTATTACCTGTCACAGCTCTGTAATACTGTAAGATACATGCCTCCCCTGTTTGTCATAGCTCTGTATTACTACGTGTCACATTTTTGTACTACTATGTATCATATCCCTGCATTACTGCATATCACTGTCCTGACCTTGTATAGGTGATCAACTGCCTTTACAATGTGTGCAGTTAATTGAATAGTGTTTAAATTTGCTATAACTGGCTACAGTCCTGGCTAGAGTGGGTGGGAGAAATCTTAGAGGAAAATAAATATCCAACAATAACTGCTGAGCTGGACACAAAATAGTCTAGAAGTTTTGAAGAAACTTTAAAAAAAGGAACATGTATAAATCAGCAGTGTGGGTAATGGTTATAGTCAATTGGCAAACAATTGAAAAGAGAGACCAGAAACAACTATTTATTTATTTATTTTATTTTATTTAACTTTGCTTACAGGGGAAGTACACTGATTATGAGTAACTATTTTCATGCACAGCCTGGGGATAACACATGCTCACAACTACAGACAATGACATACTATTCAAAGCATGAAGAAGTAAAAATAGAAGAACATTTAGCAGCTGTTTAGGATATGCAAATGCAGAGGGATAGACTGACAAAAAGGAAGATGAGCAGCATCAGAGAAGTACAGAGCACAAAGGCAGAAAAATAATCGATGGAGTGTTAGAGGCTGAGGTGGAATGAGAGGTTTAGGTGACATGTCCTCTGTGAGGACCAGAGCATTGGCTTTCTGCTGAAGGTGGATAATTAGATTTTTTTTTTCTAAAAGTGGTCATATTGGAGTTTTCTTTGATGGGCTGAGGCAAGGATTGCCAGAGGGGGCAATTATCGAGAAGTTATGTCTAGTTGATTGAAGTGAAGATCTAACAGAGGGGTGTGGGGTGTGATGGAGCATTTTTAGATAGGTTATGTAAGTTGTATGGATATTTTTTCATTATGTTTAGCTGAGAGAGAAGCAAACGATTTGATGTGAAACAGCTTGAATAGCTGGATCCCAAGATTGAGATTGGATCTTGTTTGATAGGGAGTCTTTTACTTTTGAAAGAGAGAGACAGTGGTGTTCTTGGGGAGAAGGAGTTACTGATATATCTACATATAGAGTCAAAATGATTTAGAGTTTAATGGAGTTACTTCTTAATGAAGTTGTCACTATGGGGACTACATATTCTAGCTGGGCTTAAAGAATGGCTTTGCCAATAGCTGACCTGGCTGTGGAGGAGAGAACAATAGATATTGTTTTGCCTCAGAACAGTAGTGAATCAATTCTTCGCCTGGTTTTATCAATGTGGATATTAAAGTTGTGTAAGTGATTGACTGACAGAGCCAGAGTTCTAAAATATTTAAGAAGGCAGTGGTTTCAATGGCAGTATTGTTTAAGTCATAAATTGAAAGATTTATTGGACAATTAAGGAAACTCTGTGGGGCTCCAAATAGCATTGATTTTTTTTTTGTGGGGTTTAGGAGAAGCTTGTGCTGAACTAACCAATGCTGAAGTTGATGCAGGTCAGATTGTAACTGGGATTGGATTATTGAGTAGGAGGGAATTTGACCTGTAAATGACCATGTCATCTGTGTAAAGAATAAGTGGAAGGTGGGGAGCATCAAATGTTAAGTTACTAATGAAGATAGAGAAGAAAAGGAGGGAAAAGATGGAGCCTAGTAAGATTTAGAAGTGGAGCTGTGTCTGAAAAGGCTGGCCTTATTTTTATTTTGAAGTGTCTATTTGGGAGGTTCTTAAACCAGGTCTGGGGCTTGGTGCTGATCCCTATTTCTATCACAGCATTTAAGAGGAGATGGCCAGACAAGTCAAATACTTTGTTAAAATCAGAATAAAGGGCTCTGATAATAATGGCTTTGTCACTGTTTAGTGGTATGCCATTTGTGAGTATCCAGAAGGTGGTCATGGTAATATAACCAGGGCAGAAACCATTTTATTTTTGCAAGAAGAGGTAGTATTGCTGGATCCATTGAGTGAGTTGAATGTAGACCAGTTTTTTCAAAGATCTCACCTAGGGTCAGTAAGACTGATATCTGCTGAAAGTGGGAACTGTGAGAAGGCTTTGAATGTTTTGGGAGTGGTTAATGATAGCTGTTTTCCAGATGACTGGTACAATTTTTTTTTTTTTTGAGATACAATTTATGGGTATGTGAAAGGGGATGCACTAGGTTGTCCCTGCAGTCAAAAAGAAGTCAGGGAAGTAGCTTGTCAGGTGGAGAGTCATTTTCCGTGTTGCTAAGTACATCTTCTATATCTTTATGTACAAAAAGGGATGATAGCTGAGGGAACGGTGGCTCCTGGGAAAGGAGGATATAGGCAAAATTAGGGGAGAAGGCAGGAAAATGTGTGGAGGAAGTTAGGTGAGGTGAGTTTGGTTTTGTTATTTCTAAAACTAATATAGGTCTTGAGACCTGAACTTGATATATCGATATCTATATCTATATCTGGGTTCACTACATAATCCTCGAAATTTTGAAATATTGAATTTCAAAATCTCGAAACTATGTAGCCGAAACCCCTAAATACCGAAATAACAGAAGCACGAAATTCAAAATCCCGAAGTTCAGAGATATTGAAGTAGCGCTTCTGGTGTTGTGGTTTGTTGATGGATAGGTGGAAGTTCAGGTAAGTATCTATATGTAAGTGTGTTGGTTAGGGGCTTTAGTGTGTGTCAGTGTGTGTTGTGACTGTGATGTGTGTGTGTGTGTGTGTGTGTGTGTGTGTGTGTGTGTGTGTGTGTGTGTGTGTGTGTGTGTGTGTGTGTGTGTGTGTGTGTGAGGGACTGTAAAATGTGTGGGTGTGAGTTTCCATTGTGTGTCTGTGCGATCTCGGAGTTTGTATATTTAAATAGGGGGTGTGTGGGGGGTGTGGCCCCCCCCTGTTTATCTGTAGTGTAGGATGATAAGTTTGATTGTAGGGGGAAGTTGTGTGCATGTGTATGTGTGTGCTGTATGTGTGTTGTACGTTCGGTATTTTGAATTTCATGCTTCTGGTCTTTTGGTATTTAGGGGTTTTGACTACATAGTTTCGGGATTTTGAAATTTGATATTTCAAAATTTTGAGATTATGTAGTGAACCCCCATATCTATATCTATATCTATATCTATATCTATATCTATATCTATATCTATATCTATATCTGTATCTATAGCTATATCTATATCTACATCTATATCTGTAACTATATATGTGTGTGTGTGTGTGTGTGTGTGTGTGTGTGTGTGTGTGTGTACATATATAAAGATAAACCAAGCTCAACCTGCAAAAATTCAAATTTCTCAAGGGTAGATCAAACCTGTTAAATCTTGCATGTTTCTTTGAAAAGTTCATGTGGGTGGTGGCCAGTGGCCTAGTTGCATCTGGCAAAGGCTTTTGATACTATACCACCTGATGAGACTGTTAATAAGCTAATGGTCTTAAACACTGATCTGTATGTGATAAGATAGGTTACAAACTGGCTCAAGGACAGAACACATGTTGTCAGGGTCAACGAACTCTCCTCAGTTAGAAGAGGGGTGACCAGTGGCATTCCACATGGTTCCATACTAGGTCCTCTCCTTTTTGGTATTTATTTCTCTGACTAAACACTAGCAACAAGGATATTTTCTTGACTAAAGTCACTATTGATTATAACCTGGGTATAGTTGTTAAATCAACCAATAATACTAATATCCTTTAAATGGAACTGACACTCATTAACTCCTGGTGAACCAAAAGGTCATAAACTGAATGCTAAGAAATGCAGTATTATCTCCACTGGAAAACAAATTCCTATCACCTACTGCATCAATGACACTCCACTTTCCAGTGAGGCTGTGGTTATTGTGTTGATATCTCCCTCTCTTTCAATCACCATGTAGCAGCTGTAGTAAGAAAATCCTTCTATATGTCACAATTCATAGAAAAGGGCATCACATCTAAATATGTGAACTTGTCATTCCCTTGAAATGTGCCTTAGTTAGACCCATTGTAGAACAGAATGCACCATTTGGTAGGTATCCCACTAGACACATTAAAAACTTGACAAACTGCAGATTCCTAACTAAAAGGTTCACATGTCTCAAAAATCTTAAATTTTTAGGGAAGAGAAGAATCAATCTCCCTGTATTTTTTGTGTGAAATAGGCTCTTGAGATGGAGACCTGTGTCTTGCATTCCATGCCTTCAGTGACCCTATTATCTGAGACCTTCTCAGTGTATCAAGTAGTATAGTCAACACTATATCAAGAGATCACAATTTGCATATAGGTATGCATGTATGTATGCATTTATTTATATTTGTTTACTGGGAAATTTGTCATGAGGGTGGCCACGGTGGTGCAGCGGTTAGCATTGCCGCCTCACAGCAAGAGGTTCTCCGGTTCGATTCTCGGCTGGGGTGTCTTCTGTGTGGAGTCTGCATGTCCTCCCTGTGGTCGCGTGGGTTTCCTCCGGGTGCTCTGGTTTCCTCCCACATCCCAAAGACATGCTGTAGGTGGATTGGACACTCTAAATTGGCCCTAGGTGTGAGTTTGTGCATGTGTGTGCCTTCTGTGGAAGGTTGGGTGCCAGGCTGGTAACTCTACACTGTAAAACTCCACTGCCAATCATGAGCAGACAGGTGATCCACTGTGGCAACCCCTAACCGGGAAAAAGCCGAAAGAAGAAGAAGACTGGGAAATTTGTCATGGGCAGTCAATACCCTTTTCAACAGAGTCCTGGGAAGAAAAACTCCTCACAAGAAATAATTACACAGTAGTAACATATAAACATCATGAACACACAGAAGAGGGAATCAATACAAACATCATTAATGTACACTTACACTTTAGAACAAGCAAAATCAGTTAGGCAATAGCACAATAATCATTGTCTAACTGCTAATGTAATAAGCAAAACAAAACTAAACAGAAATCTAGGTTCATTACCTAGCACCTTTCCTTGCCCTGAATAGACTTCTATCTTTTTAATTTCTCCAAGTCTTTTGGGTTTCTAATACCATGATGGGAATGGACCCCATTTCTAAGTCAAAGTATGATTAAAGTTCATTAAATTAGTATTGTTTCACTCTTTGATGTTAGCCAAAAGTGCTCTTCACAGCACCCGTAATGTGCCCAGTACCGACTCCTTCTGCAATTCATATGGTATTACATGAATTGGTAACATATCTAAATACGATTGTAAATTCTTTTTTATAAGACCAGTTGCTTCTACTACTATTGGAACTGTCTGGGTATCTTTCTTCCACATGGCTCTCATTTATGCCTGAAGATCAAGGTATTTTATGACTTTGTGTCTCTCTGTGTGCAAGACACTGTAGTCACTGGGTGTGGTGATTTCAATAATCGATGCTACTTTTGTCTTCTTTTCTTGGACCACTATATCCAGTTTTTTAGCATCTATCTTTTGAACTGTTGGTATTGGGTGATCCCATGTGATATAAACTTGATCATTTTCTATGATTCTTTGTGACTCATGTTTCCAGTGTTTTTCAGCCACTTCGATACCATAATGTTTGCACAATCTCCAGTGTAACAGTCTCGCCACATTATTATGCCTTTCAGTATACAGTCCATCTGCCATTAGTGCGTCTCAACCAGCAACAAGGTGTGTGACTGTTTCCAGTTCGGTTTTACAGAACCTACATTTGTCTGTTTCTCCCACATGTTCAATGGACTTTGTAAACCAGCTTGTACGTAGCCCACTATCTTGGGCTGCAAATATTAACCTTTCATTTCTTGATGTGAATTCACCTCTCCTTAACCATTCCTGCATTCATTCTTGATCAACATGAGGTTCTTCCAGAAGTTTTCTACACTTGCAACTATAATTATGTTTTTTCCACATTTCTTACCTTCTCATCTGATCCTTCACCTTATATTCTTTATTTTGTTTTTTAGCACATTCAGTTGCTGCCTGCTTTTTACTTACTTCTGGTTTGATTTCCATTCCTGCTTGATGTCGATATGCTTCTGCTAAATTAAGCAGTGATGTCATCTTAGATTTATTCTCCTCATGTTTCACAACTTTCACTACAATTGGATCTTGTGAGGTCAGCAGATATGTGTGGAGTCCCACGATTGCAGATCTATACATGTAATCAATTTCAAGGAGGCCCATCCCTCCTTCAGAACAGGGAATATATTATCTTGGTATACACTGATTTTTATAAATCATTTGGTGAGCATGAAGCATCCTTCTTGTTTTAATATCCAATCTATCCAACACTTTTTGGGACCAGTCAGTCACTCCAAAACTATAAGTTAAGACAGGAAGAGCAAACTGATTTATTCCTTGGATCTTATTCCTAAGTGTCAATGCTGTTTTCAAGATTCATTTAAGTCTTCTAAAGTATTCCTTACTGAGCTTTATTCGCATTTGTTCATGTTTTATTGCTGATCCTTCATCAGTTTTCAAGTATTTGTACACTCCCTCTTGCTCAAGTTCTTTTATACCACATTCTTGTCCCAAACTGATGTTTTCCTGGTGCTGCAATTTTCCTTTATTAACAGTTGCTTTTGCACATTTATCAAGACCAAATGACACTCCAATATCATCTGAAAAAGTTTTGACAACCTACAGCTGTGCTTTCAGTTCCTCATCTGATGAGCTATACAGTTTTAAATCATCGACAAAGAGAAGATGAGAAGTCATTAGACTTTGTTGTTTTCCAGAAGCCAAATTGTAGCCATGGCCTAATTTGTTTAATAAACAGCTTAATGGATTAATGGCAAGGCAGAATAGTAATGGTGACAGAGAGTCACCCTGGAATATCCCCCTTTGGATTTTTATCCCTGGGATAGTAATCTGTCCTTTATCATGGCTTAATTGCAAAGCTGTCTGCCACTGTTTCATGGTTACTGTAAAGTAGTCAATCAGTGTAGGGTGTATCTTATACATTTTTAAGCACTCTTTTATCCATGAATGTGGGATACTATCAAATGATTTTTTGTAGTCAATCCATGCCATAATTAGATTCTTCCCCTTCTTACAGTTCTCCACTACAATTTTAACAACAAATGAGCCTTTGTTCCATATGACTTTCTTTTATTGCCCTTTTGTTCCACTGCCATAATTGAGTCTTCTTCTAAATTATTATAAACTTTGTCGGCGTCGATTCCCATGTATAGTTTATACATCATTGAAAAACAAGTTATCGGTCTATAATTTTAAGAGTATCTTACAGGTTCACTCTTAAGTAAGGGCATTGTCTTTCCTGTTGTTAACCAGTGCGGTGTGTGTTTGGGGTGTGCATATAAATAGTTCTTACTCATGGTTAAATCCTAGTGCAAGGAAGTTAATACTTTAAGCCAAAAGTTAGGTACTGCATCTGGGCCTGGGGTTTTCCACTTAGAGACTTTTCTCCACGTTGTTTCAATCTCTCTCTGGCTGTTATTTCATCCCATTTCATATCTTGTACCTTTAAACTTCTTAATCTATCTTTTACTTCTTCTATCCATTTAGCATCTTTATTATGTTCCACAGGATCTTCATAGATACTTCTCCAAAATATATCTACTTCCTCTTTTTTGGCGGTCTTTCAATTCCTTTTACCTTATTTCCCAATTCTCTATAAAACTTTTTTTTGGGGTCATCAATAAAGTGCTTATTTTGTGCTTTTCCCTTATATTTATCTTCGTATCTTCTAAGTCTTTCCGCCTGTTTTGAAATTTTTAGTTTATCTCCAGTAGCGCATAATAGATCCTGGTCTGTTCTAATACTGCGCATTGCTTTTATCACATCTATCTTTTTTAGTACTTTTGTTGATCTATTCCCTCTTCTATAATCTTCTAACAATGACACTTCTTGTCTTAGCTGCTTTATAGTTTTCTCTATTCGATAGTCCCATGATGGTATTCGCTTTCACCCCCCACCCCTTTTCCCTCGCTATGCTATGTTCCTGTGGTAGAACTTTATCAGTTATTAATTTAGCAGCACAGTAATATATTCTGTTTAATTCTGTTATATCTCATGGATCTCTATGGACAGTCCTAATTACTGTGTTCATTTGTTTTATCAAGCTTCTGACTTGGAGTTTTATTAACCTTCTGCAGTCTATTTCTCTCATTGATCTTGATATATCTGTCTTTGTCTATTATATCAAGCAACTCTTCTCTTAACTCCTTTTCTTCCATACTGAGGGCACATCCCTTGTTTTCCATTACCTGTGGGCATCCTATAGAAAGTTCTATAGCATTTTCCTGTGGCACATTCTCTTCAATTTCATCCTGTGTCATTTGTTGTTCTGTCATATGGGAACTCATTGGCCTATCACTCCTCAACATTGACTGCATCAGAGTTTCCATAGTTTCCTGTTCCTTTCCTTGCTGTCTAGCTTCAAGTGAACTTTTATACTGGTTTCCTGTAGAAGGCTCCAAAATATCTTGATATGGTACCTGACCAATTGCTTCCTGTTCCACTGGTTTCCCCTTAATTTGGATATCCATTTCTATATCCTGTTGTGGGGCTTTCTATATTCAATTTACTACACTGAATCCTTCTCTTTGCAGCTGTTCCATTACCTCAATTTCTATTTCTTTGACTTCTCCATTACTAATCTCTTTTTCTACTTTTCCTGTTAATCTCCATATTTTTTGTATTGTAAAGTTTTCCATGTCTGGATTCAGTGGTGGCTGGTGACTTCAAATCAAAGGGGGGCTGTAGGAGACAGCTGAATGGGTGGGGTGAATGAGAAGGGGTGCGGCCAACTAGAAAGGGGAGGAGCTATGCTCAAAACCACAAAAACTAACTAAATACACTGTCTTGGGTGCCAAACCGTCATTATGAGAGTCCAGTCAAGACAAAATGAAGTGTAGAAGAATAACAATATTTCAATACATTGGCTGCATGACATCTTACTTAATATCTAAATGGAAACAAAAAGGTCGTGAGGCATGAAAAAATAAATTACTTTTTTAAATACATTAATGGAATGCCAGTCAAAATCAAGTATAAGAAAAACAAGCAGCACTGAACTCAAACCACATCTTGCACTGCAGTTCTAATTATAATTTATATTTAGCTTTATTAAAGTACCAAGTATCATGCTGAAAGTAGAAATCTCCGATGCCCCCACTTGTAAAAATGTTCCTTATCTAAAAAAAGACCTGCTGCCTGACAACTATCTACTTGTTTCATGGGGAAAACATGATCAAAGTAAAAAATGAAAAGCAAACAAGAAATAAGCTCAAGATACATTGCTTAAAAGGATTACTGTACAGGTTATGGACCACATGATTGGCATTCTGTTTATGGGTAAAGCCTGCAGAGATGACTGGAAGTCTCCAAGTGTAATGAGCTTCTTAAAATAATGTAATCCTGTCCTTTATTACAAATACTGTCATATGCATTTCAATACCCAAGGCTTATACATTATCTAGTTAAGTATTCTCTACATGGCAACAACAGAAAGGCTTTCAATGTTGGCAATTCTTTAACAGTATGCTTATTAAAGCTTACTTGCATCTTGCAATCTCAGCAAAGCTTACCTGATGGTCATTAAAGTATTGCTACTTAAACACAGAGCAACAGGCACTTTGAGTAATAAGCATAAATCAACAGTACAAAAAATATGACAGAAACCAGACCATTCTGCAAAAATCAAGGACAGATGAAAAGCCACTCTAGTACTTGTGTCTACCTTGGATTGGGGGGATACTCTGCACATTTACACTGCATAACTACTCCTTGCCTTGCTTCGACACATCCAGAGTCACTACATGGGGAAGTGGGGTGCAACAAGTATGTCACAATTTGAAATGTCTCTGGCTGACTGTGATGGCCCTGACACATTTGTCATACCTCTCAACCTAAGAGCAAGAAATTTGGACAAAGCCATACAAAGAACAAAGGCCCAAAAATAAGGACAATTTTTAAAATATTGCCCTTATAAACTTAGAAAGATAATAGAATATGTCTTGCATTAATATGCATTTTCTGAATGGTATGAAATCTGAAACACAAATGTCTGTCATTATTTTCTAACTTCAGTCTTTAACGATTTGTCACTAATTTGCCAAAAAAACACAATTTTATGAAAAATGTTATATAAAAATATAAAATAGCCACACAATACAGCTGGGAACCTGTCAAAGAAGGGATACTTAGCACTGCTAACTTGAGCAGCTGACAACATAAAAGAATCTGCATGCATTTCTGAAATAAAAGTAATCTATAACTCCGATTATTGCAGTTATTTCTTAATTGTAAACCCTCCATGTTTTCTTCCAAAATTGTTATTTTGCGGAGGGATTATTAGGGGAAGAGCAACATTTTGAGCCAAAATCAGGGACAGTTGAGAGGTTTGGCTATGCCTAATTCTATAAAGCAATGTATTTACGCGTACCTCTCAACCTGTTAATGCAATAAATATGGACAAGGCCAAATATATTAGGGGAACATATAAACAGTACTAAAAATTGCTCTTGTATAAACTGAGACAGTTGATAGAACAGGTCTTACTTTAGCATGCATTTTTCTGAAGGTTATGAAGTCTGAAACTCAGTGTGTCATTATTTAGTGACTTAATTCCTAAATGATTTGCCAGAAAACCACAAATTTTATGAAGAACAAACCAAAAATAAGAAGCAAAAAATCTATTCATTCTTTGAAAATCTGGACAGTTGGGAGGTATAGTTCAGCTGGGGCTGTCTAAGTTTGCTGCCCTTCCCCCTCACAAAATCATGGTTGAATGGAGCCTCCCCCTGCAGCCATTCCAATGATCCATTACTTGGCTATTTCACTCCATTTACCATAAACACTAATGTGCATACTGATTTACTTCTATGATGATTTGGACTTCATTTGAAAGTTTTACTTTGCATTTTACAGCACAAACACTAAGACAACCGCTAAACAAACTTAGCATTAAAACTTCTCTGTCCTTGAAACTCACATTCATTGAAACAGCATTGAAACCCACATTCAAAGAAAATACATTTTACCAGTGGCAGATAAAGATCAATTCTGGGCTGTTTTCAAATCATAGGCCCCTTGCATATGAAACATACATGTGCTCATTGATACACCTTCCTATTGTTTTGAACATTTTTCCAGTAAACAATGAAACAAAACGCATGCACCAATAATGACAAAGCTGCCCAATTCAGAACATTTCCATCATAAAAGTCTACTCAAACTTCTACAGTCCACCATTATCAGTAATTATGCACAATTCTACAGTCCACCATTATCAGTAAATATGCACAATCTCTGAAGAAGTAAAAAAGTCATCTAAATAATTCCACATTAAATAAATCTGTAACTAATGAAGAGGTTGCTGCTAGTAAATGCCTTTATATTTCATGGTTTCATCGAAAAATAGTGTCTGATGCCCCTGAGGAATAAATTGCCTATATTACATTAAAAATGATAAGCTAGTAATATTGCAATAGGAAATGGATGGCAAACTGATAACAGGCTCATAGTTAGTATCTTAACTTTCAGTACAGCAGTATTCACCCCCTGTGGGAGTACAACCAACAACCTTCTGCATCAAATGCAAGTACACAACCTGTTGTGCTATTAGCAATGCAAGCTGACTTAGCATAAGCAGCACTAAACTTCTCTTCCACTGCAGCTCTCAGCTCCTTGTAAAATCTACTCAATACTCAACTGCATCTCAACTTCGCAGCACAAGAAATCTGGAAAAAGCCAAATTTATTGGGGGGGGGTCAAAAGGCCAAAAACCAGGGACACATTAAACATTGCTTGTATAATCTTGGAAAGTTGCTAGAATAAAATGATGTGTTACCACCATACATTTTACTGCCAAGGTCCCTGTCAGAGCAACATACCACTATGCCAAATCAGCTGCTTTGTGAAAGAGAGGAAGACTGAAACTTAAATGGCTATCATTTAATGAATTCAGTTCTCACCATAGCTGTCAACCTCTTAGCACAAAACACCTGGACAAACCCAGTAATGAGGGAATACAGCCTTCAAACATATTCACTGAATTCAGTTCTTGCCATAGCTGTCAACCTTAGCACAAAAAACCTGGACAACGCCAATAACAGGGTAATACAGTCCCAAAAATAAGGACAAATTTCAAATATTCATCTTATAAACTTAGAAGTCTGAAATTCAAATGCCTGTCAATTTTACTTCTGAGGGAACAAAAACAAATTTCAGCAGAGGCCCAGGGAGAAATACTGCAGACACATATCTTTGTAAAATGGCAGGACACCAGAGCAAATTCACACAAACACAGGGATGAGATGCAGACTCCACACAGAAGGCACCCCAGCCAAGAATCAAACCAGAAAACCTATAGCTGTGGGGCAACAACGCTACTGCTGCACCACCACAGAAGACTACATTGTCATCCCTTAAAAGGGGTGTCCTTGCATTTTTTATGATTGTACTCCTTACTTGCCTTAGGAAACTATGTTATGACAATTGTAAAACAGCACTAAATTAGGAGAAAATGTGAATATTTTTGAATCAAAGTGTCTGATATTACTGATAAGTTTTCATAACAGCCTTGAAACTGTACTAATGCATACAAAAAGACTTGTGTACAAAGTCAAAATGGTAAAGAAGTATTTCACGTTTTCATTCATCCATTCAGCAAAATAAAGTACATCAACATTTGCATATATGTATACTGTGCATGTTTATGATTTCTAAATGTTATGGTAATGTTTTGATACCTTGGTGTAATGTTGAATTTTTCTCCTAGAAACTCCCAAATAGTTGTATATCCATTTTGTAGTCTCATTCTGAGAGCCTGTTACCAGAAGTTATATTGATCTCTGTATGTAACATGGATGTATATTGCAACTGAGAAGGAATAGTAGTATCAGGTATCACATTTTTACTTTCACTTCTCATATGATGCAAGTACATGCAGAATATAGCAGCATAATGTTGCAAATGGAGAGGCATATACTGTTCCTTAACAGAATGGGGTCCTACAAAGGATTAATGAGGGGAAAAAAAGTTGTCTTATAAGGTTCAACACAATGTAACTACCTTGGTGTCATGATTGCCATCCACTGTTTCAGCCATAGCATATCTTTTGTCATTTTCCACTTATGTAAAATGTTTTGTTACTTGGAAACATGCTCAAAACATCTAAATATATAAACTCACTCAGAAGGAAATTAAAGAGGCAAACTCAATACTATAATTTTATCGGGTTAGTTGTACTGCAGTTTCCAAATACTGAACATACAAGCTATTCTGCAAAATCATTTTGCTGGGCCTCAATTTCTGTTCAAATAAGCACTCAACATTAATGTGTTCAGAATCGCTGAATCAGGAAAAATCAGTTACTAAAACCATAGTATGTTGTTTACATACCACTAGAGTTATTTGATATTTTGCATTTCATGATATATAGCCACAAAAAAAATCTTTCTCACCTTTCACCCACCTATCTCTGGCATTACCACATATCACAGCAAAGTTTAGGGAGAATATTAACCATGACACACACACACCAAAATTCCCTTACTTGAACTGAATGACAGCAGGAATAATTCCTTCCCTTACACACACGGTACTTACCGAAAACATCCAGCAAGCGATGTAAACCCATAATCCACAAAAACATCCGCAAGTAAAGCAAGCTCATAATCCATGATGCCCGCACACTGAAAGCCCCACGAAAGCACCTACCTTCCAGCAATAATCCACAAAGCCCCACGAGAGCAGCTCCATCCTCTTAATTGGTTCAGACTGCGGCTGAAGCAGTCCGGAGCTCCTCTGTTTTGTGCGGCCATCACCGCACAGATTCCTGGTACCTCACAGCAATGATTGCTGGGTACCTCTTTCTTCATATCTGGACTGCAGTCTGAGTTTTCTGCGCATGCGTGAGGATCGGGACTGAATTGTTTTTGTGGTTTACAGATTTTGTTTTGTTTTTTTTTGTAGGTGGGAGGGCTGCAGTCCGGCAGTCCGATAGGATGAGCCGCCCCTGTCCAGATTCCTTTGCCTATAATTTTCTTCAAATATCTTTGGTGCTGCTCTTTTTGTATTAGTTAGTTTTGCTTTCTCCTTTGCATAAACATTACACCATATTAAATCTATTTTCCTTTCCCCTGTCCATATTTCTTCTTCACATGTCTCCTGATCTTCTTGCTTTTCCTTATTCTGGGGAATCACTCCGTCATGCTGTGATGTAGTCTGTTTTAGACCTTCTACATTAAATCCTTCACTTCGCAGGCACTCCATAACTTCAACTTCTATTTCTTTAACGTCTACTTTACTAATCGTCTTTTCTACATTAAATCTTTGTGCTTTTAGTCTTTTTATTGTGAAATTTTCCTTGCATGACAAGCAATGTGACTCCATGCTGGGTTTCAAACAAAGCTTAGACAAATGGATAGATACCCCAAAAATGCACAGCGAGACTTTTACTTCTTGCCCCCTTGTAAAGGTGGGTAGAGCTTGAGGGTGGTTATTGGCAAGGCAGATACACTTGGCCTCTGGTTGAATAGGCTTGTATTTCCTATGATTCATATGATTCCAAAGACTTAGCTTTCAGACTACTGAAAGTATTATCACATCCCTTCATGAGCTGTTAAAGATAATGGTCTGAAATATTTATAGTTTTTGGGCCTTGTTTCTTCATCTGCCTTCACTTTTTGCATTATTCCAGTGATATTAAAGATTGTTTCTCATCTTTTGTGGAGGAGGATCCTGCTATGTAGGACCACCATTATGGTCATCGATACTGCAGTGATGATACTGCCCACCTAAATGGCCACTAGTAACTCTTGTAATGCATACAAGCAATCGCTACTGCAATCATGGTGTGAATGTGTATAAATATACACAGAATACTGTGCATTGATAATATACTGCAGGAAAATACTACTCATAATTTAAATAAGATTATTCTAGTAATGAAGCAACAACCATTTTACTTTGCATGACATTTATTGTCATTTATATGCCATTCACCATACAAAAGTAAAATAATAGTAGAAAAACCATAAAAAGGCATCAATTTTGATAAACTGCTCAATATAAGGTGCATTCAAATTATGAGGTGACTCATTTATTTCTGCTGTAGTTAATACAAGTATTCAGTATGATACAGTGCTAAATGACAGCAAAATGATCAATAACTCACAGATATCCTCACTGATGACATAAATCACTGCACTGTCCATTCCAACTGAGTTTTGTAAAGGGATAGTTGTATGCAGAATAAAAGACAGACATTGACTTCCCAATTTGAAAGAAGGACGTAAAAATGTAAACACCATCTGCAAACCTATTAGTTTAATGCATTTTTTGGAAAAGTTTTAGGTCAACTTATTATGCATAATTCATTACATAATGATGGAGGGCTTACTGAAATGAATTTGGAGAGCACCAACTTAACCAAGTTCCAATACAACTGGGTTACCAGCTAGTGAGATTGTTAGACTTCAGTAAAAGCTATCGATACTATCCCACAGAATGGTAGTGTTGATGGCTTAAAAATGCAAGTTAAAATATCTAGTGTGCTGGAGCACAGCATAACCAAACTTGTAAAACCCCAGGTGTTCCCATAGAATTTACGAGACAATCCCACTGCTGTGTCTTCAGACTGCTCCAGGCCTCTTGATAGTGGTCTGTGCCTGGTACACCTCCAGTGGGAGGATAATGTTTGTCACAACACAGGGTTCTTTGCTAACCCTAGATAAACATTCAACCAACTTATTACCCTCTTTTACATCAAAAATTTCTAATTTGGGATTTTCAGATGAAGCTATGTCCTGGTTCTCTAAACAGATCCATGCAAGTTCTCTACAGAAATTCCCTCACTATAATTAGTTCACACCCTCTAAAGGTTTTATTATGAGTCCAATTCTCCTTTCCACCTTCATCTACAATCTTGCCAGTGTCCTTCCTTACATCAAAATTATCATTTTTCATAGATTTTTCACTCTACCAGTTTCTTCTGAATCCATGTTTAAAAACTATGCCATATATTTAGAGCTAAGGCAAAGTAAATTAATTTTAAGATGAATTCCATGCAATCTCATACTAGTGAAAGACTTTCTTGCACCTCTCCCCACATTTCTGATCATCTTCAGAAACTATTTCTGGCACAGAGTGGTGGGGTTCTTGGACCTGCCTATCTACCTTCTAGATTGGCTAGATCATATATATATATATATATATATATATATATATATATATATATATAGTTCTAGGTTATAACACCGACAGCACTCAACATCGACAACAACATCACCGACACCACATCATCGACAGCTCACAAACACGACACCACACACACTCAACACATCATCACAACAACCAATAAACAAAACAAATTCCCTGACCAAAAACCACACACACAACACAAGCACACCTAAATCCTAACAAACAAACACTAAACCTTACATACACAACTATCCACTACCCTAACCGAAACCCTAACCCTAAAGTCCGTCACTATCGCACACTAACCTAACCCGCTCCCTGACCCTAACTCACTTAACCCGCCCCTAACCCAAACAAAGTCACTACTGCACCCTTACCTAACTCGCCCTAACCCTAACTCACTTAACCGCCCTAACCCAAAACATTCACTACTGCACCCTTACCTAACTCGCGCCCTAACCCTAACTCACTTAACCCGCCCCTAACCCAAAACATTCACTACTGCACCCTTACCTAACTCGCGCCCTAACCCTAACTCACTTAACCCACCCCTACCCCTACAGACCGCCAACATCGCACACTTACCTTACTCGCACCCTAACGTCCATGACTACCGCATGCTTACACATCCTTTCCCCATCTCGGTGTTCTCCGCGTCGGTGTTTTCATTCGTCGATCTTCTCGCGTCTGTGATTTCGCTGTCGGTCTTCCCATCTGTCGACGTTATAACCTAGACCCATATATATATATATAGATATATATATATATATATATATATATAGATAGATAGATAGGTAAATAGACAGGTATTTAGACAGTACTCGAATGACGTTAAAGACATGCAGGTAGGTGTGAGCATGAATTTGAAGGTTGGGCACCAGGCTGGCACCTCGGCACCATAAATATCCACTGCCAATCATTAGCGGACCGGAGTTCAGCTGTGGCGACCCTTACCGGGAAAAGCTGAAAGACATTACTTACTGCCAAGCATGAAATAAAATGTCTGTCAACATAAGTCCAGGCAAAGGGCTGGGAATCAGAGATGAAAGTGGCCAAGAATGTATAGGAATAGAGTTCCTCCACTTCTTTTACAGCGTTGACAAAACCCTGAAATCATTTATTACCTGTGGTTCAACTGAAATTCAGTACATTACTTAGACTTGTAATCTGACTTTGCAGACTTGCATTAGATGCTTCCATTACAGTATGTAACTTGTATTTATGCTGCTTGACCATATGCATGGTATTATTTCTAAGCAGTTCAGGTGTGCAGAGAGCACCATTTCATCATTACACCTGGATATTTGCTAAAATAAGGTTTATTGTACTTCTTGCCTACCATGTAATGAGGATAATCTGTAGGTGACATAAGATTTAGTATTTTGTGAAATTTTGGTGAGGGGCTAAATGACTGACTGTCATAGTCAGAACAGTAAACTGCTAATAATCAATTGTGCCCACCCACTGCCAGTACAACCACTGTTTTCTGATATACCATTGTTCTTTTTCCAAACTTCCCTGCCACTTAATTGGAAATCTTAGTGAGGGTTTCTGTCTAATGTGCGTTGTACGCAGAAATATGTTGCCTATTTGAAAATGTTCAGATTGTTTTTTCCAAAAAACCCAATTCAGCTATGACTTGAGACAAAAGTAAAGGCATACACAAACTTGGTAACAGATCTTAGAACAGCAATTACTTAAAGTCCTGCCTCAGCTTAAGGTAGCCTGTAAAATCTCACATTAGTTTACTATAGATGAAAGGAGAGCTGTTGTCAACCTAACACTACCCCCTGTGGAATACACACTCCCCATCATTGTTTTACATTCCACTCAGAAATGTCAAATATTCAAACAAAAGCAGAAAACACAATTCTTATGTTCATCTCCCTGAGCTTACAGTATAAGTAGATGAGCAGCACTGCTGTTTCTCCAACAACAGATCTAACTAATCATCCATTAAGGGGAGCTACAGTTCTAATTAACAATCTTACATACAGTCTTTTGCAGGACTTGAGCTGTCCCCACTCAAAAACCTCCTACAGTTTAGGAATAGTTTTTTTACTCTCTCAGGTACACAGAAGATAATCTTCTATCCAGCCATCCTTCACACTGGCTGTTGTAAAAAAATATTTTCCAAAACTATCAGCAGCTAACTAGAATAAAATACCTCCCAACATATGTTCTTGTGTCATAACTACTTAAGAAACACATTAGTGACAGCTTGTAATGTCTCTGCTTTGTTAACAAGGGATAGTAATTAAGCTTCCTCCCTACTCCCCACAGGCTAAGTCAACCTTTTTGTCCACTCCAAGATATTGTTCATAATGTTTGTAAATAACTCTTCCACACTAAACTGACTCTAATTTCCGTCCCTCTTATTAATCATTTCAGCCTACCCACTCCTTCAATTACTTAAGTTCTACTCAACTCTCTGCTTTCTTTTTTCAAACTTCTTTGCTCCTCTAGCAATCCTAACCCCAACACTAACATCTCCAAATGTTTCTTCATGGCAATAACTTTAACATTCCAACAACTAGAATGATCATTTCTTGCTGTACAATTTCTGGTCATTGTAAGATCCATTTTTAGTTCTATGAATTGAACTAATGTTAAAAGAAATATTGTAATACTTGTGTAGTGGTTTGAAATGCAGTATGTTAACTGAACCTTTTTAACTCCTGATTGCCTGTGTTTATTTGAGCACTATTGATATTTGCCATAACCGCTCAAATATATTTATTTTTAATACAATAATTTTGTACGTCAAACTTCTGGTATGTCTTCCTGGCCAGTGACGTGTGGCAAGAGTTGCTCCAGGCTTGCAAAAGTAAATAAAGGTGTACAACAACTGTAGAAAGCACATTCAAGGCTGAACTGTTGGCACCCAAACCTGTGCCCATTGAGTGAATATCTTGCAGCGTCAAAAAGGATAGAAAGAAAACAGAAAATGTACAGATAAACTTGAAGACCAGTGGTGAGAAAGAGAGCAGGACCCTGTTGGCAAAGACTGAGGAATAGAAGCCCACAGAGAAAGTGGATGAGGTGAACTTGCAAAACTCAGGCATGGATTTAATTTTATTAGATCTACAGAAAATGAATTGAAAGCTGAACAATTTCATTGTGACAACCTTCAAAAGAAATGAGGAGCTCGATGGCACTCTGACCCAGCATCCAGATGCTATCGCAGACCTGCAAAAGGAGACTACGATGATGAGAGGTAAGGTAGCAAATATGAAAATATGGAAGCAAGAATCAATGAAATAGTAAACAAGCAAACTGACAGAGAGCATACATGAGGGCAAAAAACCTAAGATTAATAGCCATCACAGAAAAAAATGGAAAGGAGCGATTGTGCTGTGTTTATGCAACACAATTTGGCATGGTGGACAAGGATGTCAAAGGACTAGATAAGGATAGAAAGAACCCACTGTGTACAAGGTAGGTTGGCAGTGTGGGGGGAAACAGCAAGCCACAGCAAATACTGGTCAGAATGAAAACTTGTAGAATTAAGGAAGACATTCTTTCAAAGATCTGGTGGTGTGCTGTGACAAGTAAAGGCAGAGATAGTAGGATTTACATTGAGAATGATTTTTCTGCAGTTGCAATGCAGAAAAGAGCAAGATTTTACCCAGTGATCAAGCTATGCTGACAATAGGTAATAACGTTTGAAACAATATACCCGGCATTCATTAAAATGTTGATCCCAGGAGATATTTTTGTATTCACAAGCAGCATTAAGCTTTATGTATGGCAAAACCTCTGAAAAAAAGACCAGCTGCACCAGATAAGACCTTAGAGATGTAATCTGGGAAAATAGGACCTCAAGACAGGCAACCTGGGCAACCTATGGGAAATTAATCATTAAAGAGAAGTGTTTTCCTGATTTTCACTAGAGCAGCAAATGCTCAGTCTAGGAGCTGAAGCAGGAGACATATGCAAATAGTGAGACTGGGAGATTGACTTAATTTAATCTGAAAAAAGAAAGCTAAAATAAATTAGTCAATATTGAAGTAGAAGGAAATAAAATGAGCTCAGCACCAAAAAAAAAAAGGAACTGTGCATGAGTAACTAAAATAACTGATGTGACTGAGTCATTTATGGTAACCTGACACTGAATGTTCTAGGTGAGATATTGGTAAATGCACTGATGTTTGTGAAGAGGAAGGACCTTCAGTCAAGATAGGAAGCCCAAAAATTAAGTAAAATACAACACCAATAAAGTTAAGTGTATATACTTACAGTGATCCACAGAAAATAGAGTCCAGATTAAACAGATTAAGTATTATGCATGGAGTTTGCTAAGGAAATTAAAGAAGCATCAGTTAAAAATATTTGGTACCTTTAAAGCAGATGTTATTAAATGGTACAGGATTATAGATCAGAGTGCAAGTGAAGTGTGCTGTATCTTTAAGAAGCATGTCAAGGTTGTCCGTGCACATATAAAACCCAGACATGTGCACTCCCTAGTGCCATTTTGTAAGAGCAGCCACAGTGAGAGCATGCATGATCGCAGTTGTTAGTTTTTTTATATAAGTTACTTCAGTTAAAGTCAGTAAACTTCTATAGTGATGTGTTTGTATAAAATGAAGCTGCTTGAACAGAACCCACGAAGACTCTTCTATTGTGCCTAAAGTGGGATAGTGACATGGTGTCAGAACTGGGATGGCAGAGAATAAGATCCAGAACCCTGAGATGAGGAAACAACAGTGAAGATAAAACTAAGAGAAACGAGCACCAAAAGAGCCAGAAAAGAATCAAAGGTAGTGATAAGTAGCACAGACTGTTTATTTGGTAGAGGAGACAAAATGGGGCATTACAAGGGCACAACGGTATTACTGAGCAAGTGGAAGGCACAAAAGGTTAGTTGGCTAACAAAAGAAATGTTTAAAATAAAGGTATTTGATGAAATGATTAACAGTAAAGATAAAATGGGCATGTTTAAAGCAAAATGAGTGTGTTTAGAGCAAAGCTGGGTATGTTTAGAGTAAAACAAGCACCAGAAAAGTACATTGGACATGAAAAGGGCTTAAACAAGCAAACATGAATGTAATAAGGGCAACGAGGGCACATTAAGCAAACGTAAAGCAAGGCAACTGCATGTGTTTTGGCAAAGTGCTATGTTTTGGCATAACTACGACTTCGGATTGTATCAAGAGCATAACTAAAGTTATTCAAAGTATCTCAAAGTGTGTAAAAGTGCTTACAGTGTGTGCTTATTACTGTGCATGTATTTTGAAGAGTTTAATGTGTGAAAAGTGCAACTATTTAGTGAAATATAGTCAAAGTATAGCCATTTCGAAAAGTTTCTTTTGCTGGGTGTGTCTGTTCACAAAGTGCCACCATTACAGAGTGTTTCTTGCACTGTAAAGAGCTCCCTAGCAAGGTACCACCATTCTGGGGACATTTCAGTATGCAGTTATTCACAAAGTGCAATTACTTCTAAATGTTATTGAGTTTTGGGGAAGAGAGGTCCAGTTTATTCACACTGTACAGTTCTTTGATATTTCTTACACTGACAAAACGTGATTTCTTGCAAAATGAAATTACAAGAGCATTGCAGTGCCTGAGAATTTATTTCATTCACATTGTAACATTTGAGGTGTTTCTTAAAATGATGATAAATGACTTTAGCATTGCAAAATGATATTGCAAGAGTGTTAAAGTACTCGAGAAGTTTATTTAAAGGTACTACAAGTTTATCCATTAGCATAATTTTGAAAAGCCCAAAAAGTATAAATTCAGAAGCACAAAGCCATTGGACCAATTTAGAAATATTGGCATAAGTTTATGGCATATGTGCATGTGTTATGTTTGTGCTTATTTGCAAAACCCTTCACTGGTATATGTTAATATGGCAAACAGATTTTGAAAACTCCTACCACTTGTATTTGATCAGAATATTGTAAAGACTTGGAGAATATGAGTATGATGTTTCTATAGAAGCAGCTTATGCAGATAGAGATGTACACACCAGGACATTCATTTTGCTAAACCTAGCTGGGTCAGAGGCCATAGAAAGAGAGTGGTTATTTGAGTATGGACCTGCAGTATATGAAGGAGAAGGTGAAAAACCATCATATTGTTGCACAGGCTGAATAAATTGAAGACCATGAGTGTTTGAAGCGCACGTTCAGAGAAATGTGTAACCCCCAGACATACCATTAGAGAGGCATTTGTTTTACATGAGAGATCAGAAACCAGGGGAAACATTTGCAGCTTATATAACTGACCTGAGAAACAGAGCTAAAATGTGTCAGTTTGGTGACTTAAAAGATGAGCTGATAAAGGACAGGCTTGTGTATTAACAGTGCTGCTGTGAGAAAGATTTTACTTCGTGAAAGTGATTTGATGTTAAACTAAGCCATAGAGATTTGTCAAATCCATGAGGTGACAGAGAAACACACAAGTATGCTTGTGAATGACAAGAGCATGGTTTCAATTGACTCAAGAGCAAATGTCGACAGCATGCAACACATAGCAAACAAAAGCAGGCCCAAACAAGTGGCAGCTACAGGGTTTCTAGGGAAGACACATAGCTTTCCAGTAAGTTCTAAGGAAGGAGCATGTTCCAGCTCAGTGCAGTACAAGCATGAATCAACAAAACCCAAGTCCAGCTTTATTGTTAACTGTGGCAATTGTGGTGCAAATCATGAGTCTAAATGAGAGAAGTGTTTAGCATTTGATCAGCAATGTCACAAGTATAAAAAATGGAACCATTTCCAAAAGTTCTGCAAATCAAGTAAGCCTCACACATCTGTAAAGAAAGGCTGCACAAAAAAGCAAGTTGATCAAGAAGAGCTGAAGCAGTCAGCTTTCTATGTAGATGGTGTATCAGTGCTTGATGAAAGTGCTGATGCAGTGAACTTATTAACAAGGAGCAAAGTGTTTTGTACTGTTTGGATTAATGGAAGATCCACAGAGCTTAAAGTAGACACAGGTTCAAAGTGGAATATTATATCACCAGACACATTTGCTAGAGTGAGAGCTAATAAGCAACTCAATGTGGATGGTAGTACGAAACTTGTAGCTTATGGAGGTGAAGAGATTCAGACCGAAGGATCAGTGATGCTTTCATGTTATTTGGCCGAGAACTGCTACAACTTGTTATTCTATGTAGTCAGAAGACCAGTACAGTCTTTACTGGGTCTCAAAGATAGTTTAAGAGTGAATCTGTTTCTTTTGCTAAAGAAGTTCATCATGTAAGTGCATTTCCGCGTTCTAAATTTTCTGAAGCCATTTTTCTCAGTGTATGCCGATGATGTTGATGACATTTTAGGCAAACCTCCAGTTGTGTATTCCATGGAGTTAGACCCACAGATATCTCCAGTAGTCAGACCAGCAAGAAGAGTTCTGATAGCTATGCAGGATAAAGTTAAGGGTCACTCGGATAAATGGTGCAGCAAGGTGTGATTTGTCCAGTCACAGAACCAACTGAAAGGGTGTCGATCGTTGTACCAGCTCACAAAAAAGGCTCAGATTAAATCAGAATATGTATTGACCCAAGAGATTTGAACAGAGCATTGAAGAGACTGTATCATCCAATGTGCACAGCTGAAGAGGTTGCAGACTTAATACCGAATGCCAACTGCCTTACCGAGATTACATGTGCTTAAAAATGAAATATTTTCTTTTAGTAGAAAACTGCATTTAATGTACTACTTTAAACAAGAGGGTGGGGGTGTGTTTAATGACTGTTATGAAAGTAGTGATGAGGATTCTTTTTATTCATTCCTGTGATCTCAGGAAGATTTGTTTGAATATGATTTTAATGCCTATTGCCAACTGAATACTGGTGCTATCTCTGTTAAAAGATCTTTTATTTCACCTTTTCTAAATAATACCCTGCAAGGATTTTTTGCTACTCTTAATTTTGAGGATAACAAATGTACTGGTCCTGTACAGAGAATAAGTCTAACATGTTTTAACTTAACTAAGTAGCAATGGCAGCCCTATTGGAAGTTGGTAATGGTAGAAGATGGGTGGTTAAACCATCTGATAAGGGCAACCATATAGTAATCATGCACTTCACACAATACTTAGAGATGTGTTATAAACATTTCAATAATGCAGACATTTATAGAAAACGTGATGTTTCTGATTACTTTGAAGCTATTAAGCAGTACCAACTTTTGTTAGACAAAGGTTTAAGGCTGTGGTATTTCACCTCTAAGGATGTGGAAAAGAAGTTTGGAGTGGAAAACTGCTCTATGACATTTTTTTACTGCTTATCTAAAACACACAAAGGTTTAACTAACCTTAGTGGGCGACCTATAGTGTCTGCACAGAGGTATTTTTTGAAGAATATAAGTGTGTTATTACATGAACATCTTAAGAAATATGTTATGAGTACAGCCTCCTATATTAGGGACAGCCACAACTTTTTGAACAAAATAAAGGATAAAGTTTGGAATATGGACATGTTTTGGCTCTGTTTGGATGTCAAAAGTCTATATACTAATATTAAGCACGAAAGAGGGACACAGGCCTTGTTCCATGTTTTGGGAGACTCTCCTATGTCTCATTTTCTGATAGATTTAGTTATGTTTTGTTTAAAAAACATTTTTTATGTTCAATGGAGACATTTTCCAGCAGTTGCAGGGCACTGCCATGGGGTGGCTTTCGCCCCATGTATGCCAATTTAGTCATGGCTAAACTTGAAGATAATTTTATTTACAGACATGATTTTTTCAGATCTAAGTTTATTTTATATTTTAGATTTATTGATGATCTTATTTTTTTATGTCAAGGAAGCCAGACAGAGGTCCTTGGATTTGTTAATGACTTACAAGCTAATACTATGGGCTTAAGCTTTGATGGTATGCAGCTTGGCCCACAAGTGAATATTTTGGATATAAGCCTAGATGGATTTACTACTAGTCTCCATAGGAAATTTGAACATAGAAATTTATTTTTATATGGGAATAGTTGTCACCCCAAACATTTGGTCAAGGTACTGCCCTATAATTAATTTTTACGAATTCATAGACTATGTAGCCTTGATATGAGCTTTGATTTAGAGATAGCTGAAGCAGAAAAAATGTTTATTAGAAGAGGTTATGATGTCCAGCTGGTCAGGGAAGCTAAACAAAAATTATAGACATGAGCTTATCAAATCTCCTAATTTAGCCACACACACAACCTCCATTCTTCCTCAAGCTAAACAAACACACACTAACATCCTCTCATCATCACCCTACCTTCCCCCCCTATTCCACAAACTACATCACATCAGGTCGCTAACCACAAAACGGTTCTATCTAGTACCCTCCAAAACCACAAAGACATTTCCAATCCCACAAACCCTGTTACTGTTACATGGAGATATCCACCCCAACCCTGGCCCCAATAATCCTCTTAACCATGACCTTTCTAAACATACTGCTGACATCTCTAGCTCACCTTTCTCTAATAACTCCCTCTCTATAGCACACCTTAATATTCGTAGCATCAACAATAAAATCACACAACTCCATGCTATAATTGACTTCTATGCCTTTGATATCCTCTGTCTCACTGAAACCTGGCTTAAACCAGGCATAAAAGACAACGAAATCACCCCACCTGGCTATAGCACCTTAAGGCAAGATCGACCTAACAAAAAGGGTGGAGGAGTAGCTTTACTTTACAAATCCCAGCTACAAGTGTCCTTAATGGATTCCCTACCTCCCTCTCTAGGTAATGCCGAAATACTCTGTACCAAACTCCAACTAAACAAAAACAAAGCCATCTACATAATATGTTCCTACATCCCTCCAGGCAATAACTTAAACACACTTGAAAATATTCTCAGTTGGGTCTCCTGCAACTTCCCTCAAGAAACTATAATCTTAGGTGACTTTAATATTGATTGGAACTCCTGCATCTCTCCCAAACCTACCTTTCACCTTAATCTCTTTAACTTTCAACAAACTATTAGCTCCCCAACTAGAATTGACAAAACAACCAATAAACAAGCAATCCTGGATTGGATATTGATTAACAATAATCCCCATTCTTATAAGACTGGAATACTCCCAGACAATATCAGCGACCATCTCCTTACCTATATCACTAAACAAAAAGATAATACTCTCAAACAAGCTATTTACCGTACTGTACGCAATAAAAACAAATTTAACTTGTCCTCCTTCCTAAATGACCTCAAGGCATGCAACTGGTCAACTCTAAAACACCTCCCACTTGACGAAGCAGTTGCCTATTTCAATAACACTTTCCTACAAATTCTACAGCAGCATGCCCCAGCTAGATTAATTAGAATAAGCTCCAAAGCTGCCCCTTGGCTTTCCAAATCAACCAAACAAACTATGCTAGATAGAAATAAAATTTGGACTAAATGGAGAACCACTAAAAACCCTGATGACCTTCTACACTTCAAACACCTTAGAAATACTACAAAAAAACTCATCCATCTTGATAAGAAAAACTATTACCTTCAATATCAACATAACCAAAATTACAACCCTAAAAAATTCTGGGCAGGAATCAATAAACTTCTACATCCAGGGAATACCAAAACTCCCACACCTACTACCTTAGCACAAACTTCACCCAACATAATAGCCAATACCTTTAACAACTTCTTCTCTGAAACAGTCACCTCTTTAGCGAACACCATGACTCCCCCCCCTTCCCCTCACACACCTCTCCTCCAAATAACACCCCCACCCTAAAATTTAGCACAGTCTCCACAGCCCACATACGTAAGTTACTCTCTAAACTTAAACCCTGCACCCCTTCAGCCGACAAACTACCAGCTGAATACCTACAACTAGCAGCATCTGAACTAGCTTACCCAATCTCGATCTTAATTAACAGAACAATAACCGAATCTACTATCCCATCCTGCTGGAAGGTCTCCTATATTATTCCCCTTCATAAAGGAGGTCACTCTAATGAACTTTCTAATTACCGACCTATAGCCCTACTTTCTCCTCTATCTAAAATTATGGAACGTTGTATTCACCAACAACTCCTAAATCACCTCTTGCAAAATAGCCTACTAGTAGACTCACAACATGGTTTTAGGCCCCACCATAGTACTTCCACCGCCCTTCTCTCCTTCACCGACACAATAAACAGAAATCGCAATAACAACCTTTTCTCCTCAGCCCTATTCCTAGACCTCTCAAAAGCCTTTGATATGGTTAACCATCAACTACTCCTAGATACGTTGACATCACTTTCACTTGACTCTTCAGCAGTACAATGGTTTGACTCATATTTGAATGATAGAAAACAAGCTGTCCTCTGGGATAGCCATATATCCTCACAGCTCCCAGTCAATATCGGTGTTCCTCAAGGATCCATCTTAGGTCCCCTCCTCTTCTCTACATTTATAAATAACCTGGCTACTTCACTCCCAACATCCACTTGTATTCAGTATGCAGATGATTCAACTCTCATCTGTTCTGCTTCATCTTCAGGAGAACTCCACTCTTCCACCCAGAAACTCTTTACTACGGCTGAAAAATGGTTCCAACATATCTGTCTCCTCCTTAATCCCAAAAAAAACAAATTACTACTCTTTACACCAACACTTAAATCTGCCCCTATCTCATTTTCCATCACATCTGGCAATGGCACGATCATCAATCCTGACTGTTCCACTAAACTCCTAGGCGTTACTATAGACAATCAACTGAGTTTTGACTGTCACATTGATCTAACCATCAAGGCTGTTAATAAAAAGATAGGTGCCCTTTACAGACTTAAGCCCTTTCTTACTGCAGCTACCCGAGTGTCTCTTGCCCAAACTCATCTCCTATCTACACTACTGTATGCCGCCTCCTCATTTATTAACATTTCAAAAGCTAACCACCAGAAACTAGCCACAGCCTACCATAGTATTGCCAGGTTTGCCACTGGTTCCCCATATCGAACTCACCATTGTCATAATCTCAAAATTCTTAACTGGCTAGAACTACAGAATCAAATTCTCCTACAGCAATTACTTATCACTTATAAAATTCTCCATTACCCTCTAATACACCCATACTTAATAACCTTATCACCCCATACAAAATCTAACTTCCCTTCGCTCAGCCAACAAACTTCTAGTAGCTACCCTCAAATCTTACAACAAAGCAGGTGACTCCTTATTTGCTAATACTGTAGGATCTCACTGGAACAAACTCCCCAAAGAACTAACCACTTTAAGCTCACCCCACCTTTTCAAAAAACAAACAAGAAAACATTTGCAATCTCACTGGCTATGCCCCTGCTCAAATCCTGACTGAGCTTAGAAAACAACCACTCTCTCTCTCACCCTACATTGCTCTTCTACCTTCCCTACTTCACTACTTCTTTCCCTCCAAGAAGTAGACCTAGCAACCCACCAGCCTGCTTATTTACTCCTACCTACCTCTTATTATGTTACCCTCCACTATCTCTAACCTGTTTTTCTCTCCATGTATCTAACCCAGTTCCAATCTTCCTGTGTGCAAATCTCTATCCTAAAAATAGTACTCATCACTATATCCCTGCTACTAACTGACTTCTATGACTAAATTTTTACAAACCCTCTACCTGTCCCTATTTTTCTCCCTTCTTCATCTTTTTTTTAGCAGTCTATCTATAGTAGTTATTTAAATTATAATGATTCTGTACTGATGTTTATTTCTTGTTTAAATTGCCTTCCCATTACTATTCTATATATCAATTTTTCCCTTAGTTGCCTGCATGCATTAGTTACTTGTTATTTACTTGTTATTTACTTGATATTTGTTAGTCACTTAGTTTTATTAGTGGAGCTTTTCTCCTCGGGCCTCTGCTGAAAATGGACATGTATCCAGCCAGACTAGCCCGGTCAACAAATGTAAAATAAAAAATAAATAAAAGATATTCTGTTAACTCTCAGGGAGATTCTCATTATGTCCGTGCTAGTAGAAAATATAATGTTTGTATTGGGGGAAATCAGTCTACTAATGCAACTGTGAATAATGGAGAGCAGAAGGAAGTCTTCTTAGTGACAACTTACAATGTTATAACTGAGAAAATAGTTAAAAAACACGTAGCTTGTGGCCTATGCTTCAAAGGGATAACATTTTGAACTCTATACTACCTGATTTTGTGAGTATTGCATATAAAAGAGCTAGGAATGTGTCTGACATTCTGGTACATAACCAATTTTGTTTACCAGATGTTAATGTCAGTCAGAGCTTAAGCATAAATAGAGGCACTGTTCCATGTGATGGTTGTTCCATCTGTCAATATGTAGTAAGCTCTTTTCCCTGTATTAATGGCATCAAGTTTACAGCTAGGCATGAATACAGTTGTAATACGGAGGGGTAGTGTTTGTGTTGAGATGTGGATGTAAGACGTTTTACATAAGGGGAAACTTATAGGAGTTTTAGGGTCCGGTTGCAGGAACATATTTGGGACATAAAAAATAAAAAATTAGAGTCCCCTTGGGAGTCATTTTTTGACATCACACAATTCTAACCCTGATTCTCTTAGGGGTTGTGTCTTGGAAAAATTGCAAGTTGGCATAGCTGAATGTATGTCTTTAAAAAACAAACTCTTAAAAAGAAATACTGCTGATTTTAAAGTATGGTACTTTGGAGCCTCAGGGATTCAACAAAGAATGTAATTGGAAGTCTGTGATTGGAATTGTATGCTTAATTGATTAATTGTTTTGTGCAATATGCTGTGTATAAGCAAACAATATTTGTATTGTTTTTACTCTTGGAAGGCTGTGTAAGCTGAGGTGCTAAGTGTTTCATTAAATTCACTTGCTTCTTGGATCAGTGGTCTTGGTGGTATTTTATTAATACCGAATGCCACTGTTTTCTCTGTCTTGGATGCAAAAAGTTAATTTTGGCAAGTGATGCTTGATCACAAATCTTCATTTGTAACTATTTTTGGTTCTCCGTTTGGCAGATACAGATTCCTAAGGATACCACTTGGAATAAATTCTGCAAGTGAAGTCTTTCAGCGTACAATGGAGCTAATTTTTTCAGGTTATCCTTGTGCCATAATAGTAGATGATTTATTGGCTGGAGGCAATAGTGAAGCAGAGCATGACAGAAACCTCAAGAAAGTTCTAGCCCGAATATGTGAAGTAAACTTGAAGCTCAATCCTCTGAAGTGCAAATTCACACTTCCAGAATTTACATACATAGGTCATTTGTTTACAAGTGCAGGCTTGAGACCAGACCTGATCAAGCAAGCAGCTATTCTTGAGATGTCAGCACCCGATAATGTACAAGTTCTATAACATTTCATAGGCATGGTCAACTATTTCGACAGGTTTATACCAGACTTCAGTGAATTGACAGCACCTTTGAAAGAGCTAACATGCAAAAATGTTGCATGGTCATGGTTGAAACAGCACCAGAAGGCATGTGAAGACCTTAAGCAAATAATTGCCACTCCTCCTACATTAAGGTACTATGATGTGACCAAACCAGTTACTCTTTCCTGTGATGCTTCAAAATTTGGTCTTGGTGCAGTTATACTTCAAGAGGGCAGACCAGTAGCCTATGCATCTAAAACACTAACCCAAACTGAGATGCAATATGCTCAAATTGAGAAGGAGCTTTTGGCAATAGTATTTGCATCTTCCAAGTTTCATGATTATATCTATGGTCGAGCTATTCAGATTGAAACTGGCCACCAACCTCTTGTTACTATTCTAAAGAAGCCTATGCATTCCACTCCAGCGAGATTGCAAAGAATGATGCTCAAATTGCAAAATTACAATTTCAAAATGGTCTACATGAAAGGCAGATTTCTCTGTCTGGCTGATACCTTATCCAGATCACCCAGAAATACGACAGAACAGCTTGATGCAGAGAATTTTGACTTTAATGTGATGTCAGCGCATCAGTTTTCTACCACTAGACTTGATGAGTTGAGAGATCACACTAAGACTGATCCAATTTTGCAGAAGCTCAATCACTATATTAATGTTGGATGGCCGTCAAAGCAATCTAGTGTACCACCTGACGTGCAAACCTATTTTCCTTACAGAGATGAATTGTTGATGGAAGATGACATTATTTTCAAAGGTCCTAAAATTGTTGTTCCTGCTTCCTTACAAGAATATATCCAGATTTTGCATCATGGTCACCCAGGATTCACATTCACTAAGAGAAGAGCAAGGAAATTAGTATTTTGGCCTTCATTACCAAAAGACATTGATAAAGTACTTTCTTCTTGTTCAGTATGCAATAGTACTAGACCACATTTGCAAAGAGAACCACTTCATCTAAGTCCAGTTCCTGAACTACATTGGTCAACAGTTGCAACTGATATATTTGAGTGGAACAAACAACACTACTTGGTTTTGGTAGACTCTTATTTGAACTGGTTTGAGATTGATCTACTACCTAACTTAGCATCCACTGCTGTTATTACTAAGGTGAAACTTCATTTCTCAGTTCATGGTAGTCCACACAAAGTTCTTTCTGACAATGGTACTCAATTTACTAGCCAGTTGTTTCAGAAACTTACAAACAAATAGGACTTTGTACATGTCACTAGTAGTCCTGTATATCCTCAGTTAAATGGTCTAGCTGAACATGCAGTGCAGAGTCCAAAGCAACTGACAGGTCAAAACGTGACAATACCGATGTGTTCTTGAATTTGCTTAATTTCAGAAACACACCCCGTGACGATATTCTTGGCTCATCTGCTCAAAGACTACTTTCCAGGAAAACTAGAACTATGCTGCCCATTACTTCCAGTTTACTGAAGCCTAAACCTAACAACAATAAAACCATCAAGGCTCAATTGGTTAAGAAGTATAATATCCATAAATCTAGCAATGACAGATCGAGCAGATTACTTTGCCCATTGAGGGAAGGAGAGACGGTACAAATCCAGAAGGCGATAGGTTTTGATTGAATTGGACAGATTACAGATATCTGTGCTGAGCCAAGATCTTACCTGGTAGACTACAAGGGCGTGGAATAATGGAGGAAGCAGAGACATCTTCTCCCACTACCAGATTCATCATCACCATCACAACATTGTTTCTGTGATGCAGACTTCAAATCTAAGAGTGAATTAGACACTGTTCCTATACCAGAATGTGTTCAAAATTCTGATTTCATTCCAGAAAATGTTCCAAACATTCAACAGGTCAAACATTTTGCAAAGAGAGTTCCAGTTGCTAAATCTAATTCCCAGTTTTATGTCACATGATATGGACGAGTATCAAAGCCTATATATATATATATATATATATATATATGTGTGTGTGTGTGTGTGTGTGTGTGTGTGTGTGTGTGCTTAGTATTGTATAATGCATAGCAAAGAATTACATGTGATTTCTGCATGCTAAATCGACTCATAGCATTGTATGATCTATTTCTCAAGGAGGGAGGGAGGATGTAGATCAGAGAGCAAGTGAAGTGTGCTGTATCTTTAAGAAGCATGTCATGGCTGTATGTGTACATATAAATTTCAGACACCTGCAATCCCTAGTGCCATGTTGTAAGAGCAAACAGAGTGTGAGCATGCATGATCACAGTTGTTAGTTTGTATATAAGTTAAAGTCAGTAAACTTCTATAGTGATGTGTTTGTATAAAATAAAGGTGCTTGAACAGAACTCACGAAGACTCTTCTATTGTGTCCAAAGTAGGAGAGTGACAAGGAGCTTCCATGCACCCAGAAATGTAACTAATTTCAGCCAGAGACACTGAGCTATTAGTGCAGGCATTTTTTCCTGAAAGCTGAAAGTATGAATGACATTGTAAATAAAATATGTTGGCCTGCATGTTGAAAAAAATATTATCTGTATGTAATGTTTTTTATTGTATTAAATGTGATTTGGTAATTAGCATTTACACCAGGGGTGATCTCAAAGCTGTAAAAACTGTGTCGACCTATGCAGGCAAGAACACTAAAGGTGAGGGGGTGATTGATCTGAAGCTCTGTACAGGTTAACAGGAAGTAGGTGGAGAGACAGCATAATTGAAAGATAAATAAGCTTAGAGCAGCTGGTTTGCACATAGAACAGCTCTACCATATCCTAGCACTATATCCCATCTTGCTCTTAATCCCAGAAGCTAGTTTGCCTTCCATACATTTAGACAAACAACAGCATAGGCTGGGGCCAAAGATGGAAGCGTCTTGATCTACATTAGCAATAAACATACCTCTAGGTTGGTTAAACAGGAAGGTACCATGGAGCTCATTCACACACCAGTCATCATAGAAAAGGTCCCTCACAAAATCATGGCTAGCTACAGGTCACCATCTATGCCCCTAGAGTCTCACAACTTTTTACTTAAACCTGCTGCAGTTGCTCACCATGCAAGTAAAGACCCTATTTATGGATGACTTCATCTACCCCTCCATAGACTGGGAAACTTACGCTGCCTCAAACTTACAGGCACAATGGTTCCTGGACTTTATTAATATGAACATCATGGAACAGATAGTGCACCCTCCAAGCAGAGGATAAAATATACTGGATCTGGAACTTACTAACATGGGAGAGTGTTGCACCTCCATCCCCCCTACCCTGGGTGTCACATCCTCATTAGTGAGGACAGATCACAAAGCTGTCTCCTTTGTAGTAAAAATTAACCCAGAAAACCCAGCTAAACCAGTAACAGGAACTATTCTAAGGCAAAAAGTTTGCAAATGACCACAAATTGAGAGCTATTATAGGTTCCATCCAAGACACCAACATTCTGCAAGACGGTTTAACACAGACAAATGACTGGTGCCAAAGCCATTAACACAGAAAAATGACTGGTGCCAATGCCATGGCCTAAAACTCAACGCCAAAAGCTGCATTATAATGCCCTCTGGAAAACTGCCAACTCAATTACTCCATTGATAAAATACCCCAAAAAACTGACTCAGTATTATGGGAGCTGGGAACATATGTAGACAGCAATCTGGCCTTTGACTAACATGTAGTTAGGATAGTAAGAAAATCATTCTATATAGCCCATCTTATAAGTAAAGTTATGGCAGCCAGGTCCAAGGAAGTTATAGTACCACTTTACTTGGCCCTTATTAAACCTATCATTGAATACAATGTCCCCTTTGGCATGCATCGAACAGACATTTGAAACAGTTGGAACACCCACAGAATTCAGAGCATGAATACCTTGTTCTACACTGATTACCTAAGGGCTCTTGTCTGTATTCTGTCCCTTACAGGCCGCTTAGAGGGGGGTCTTTGTCTGGCTTACAGGGCTTCCCAAGACTCAGCTTTATGGATTGATTGCACATTTGCAAAACAAGCAGCACCAGAAACACTAGATCCAGTGATCTGAACTTCACCTATGACATAAACATATACTGTAGAGATAGATATTTATCCCAAATGATCCCCACACTATGGAATAAGATCCCCATCCATGTAAAACAGAGTTCATACTTGAACCCATCTAAACAAAACCTTGACAATTGGATGGGAATTGTAAATTTACCCTCAGTCTGGCTTCCATGTCCCTTATGGACAGAGGCAATCAATAAGAAAAGTATTATCTTAACTAACTCCCCCTACAAATCCTTTGTTATCATCCAATTAGCATACCCCCTCATACAGGCACCGGTGATATTTGGGTTCTAAATGGTTTGGGGTGCATGGCTTGGCTTTTAAGGGCCATACTGGTCATTAGCCTTGTTACAGCATATGGGCCTATGAAGGACAGCAGTTAAACACAAGACATAAAATATTAAAACTCTTTTCATGGAATGCAGATGTGTTACGGTTACAGTAAGACTGTATATATGCTTGCCATCATAAAGGAATGCTTAGAGGATGATGGAATAGTTGGGCTTATGCATCAATGAGGGATGGAAGGAAGAAAGGGATAATGAATATAATGAATAATATAATGAAAAATAATATATATAATATATGATTATATTATATAATATAAAAATATAATATAATGAATATAATGATAATAGCTGTGCAAAATTATTCCTTACAATTAGAAAAGCAGTTGAAGGATCCATAAGGGAGAGCTGTATCAGTAAAAGGGAGTGTAGACGGGACTAAAATTATGCAGATATCAGTTTATTTCCCAGAATTTTTAATGATAAAGAATTTAGACATGTAATAACAGCACTGCTGCATTTTCACAAGGGCAGGTTTTGATATGTATGCAATTAGGACTGTAATGTCATGACGTGCACTGAAGATGTTAATAAAGGGCCTAGAAAAGAAAAGAAACTCACAAAGTTAGGGAAGTATATAGGGAGACTTAATAGGCAATGAACTCAAAGTTAAGTAGAATAGTGAGGGATGCTGCAGCTAACCTTATTTTTGGATTGGAAGAACACGTACGATCATAAGACTGGATATGGGATATATATCAGTAGAATATGCACACTTAGTAAAAACTTTATAAGTATGGCAACAGTACTATCAGACCACTTACCATTGTATATAAGGATTTCTAATGAAGAGAAAGATACTGGAGAAGCATGGGAGATTCCTGGAATATTGTCTCAAGCAGCAGATATTTGGGGTTTGGATAAGGGGCCTCTTAAGGAAAAAAAAACTTCACAGCTGTATGGACAGTACGCATGACTCAGTGTGTAATGGGGACACACAGAAATATACCATTGTAAATAAGATAAGAGACTACACAAGGGATGACTGGACTAACACTAAGGAAAACTTGAGTACTTAACTAGGTGAGATAAGAATATGGACAATCTCAAAAATAAAGGTGAGCCAATAGATGAAAAGAATCTAGTGGAAGTGAATAGCGAGATGTAAAGTTACTAGCAAAACAAAAATGCCATTTCTCCAAAAGGGCTGAAAGATTGTTTACAAAGATTTACCTAGGTATCAACACATAACTGCAGGAAAGACCAATCAGTGCATTCAGTGCATTCATCACCTATTGTGAGCATATGCAAGGGAGAAGATACTAAGACCAGCAGAAACATTAAAGAAGTTTTAGGAAGTACTTTGGGATATCTCATAAAACTCAAGAAGTGACAAATGAGGTCAAATATGAAATGTACTGATTCTTGGATAGGATAGTGTTTCCAAAACTGATGGTGTAAAAAAAAAGGGAACTTGACAGCACTCATAATGTCTCAGAAAATGAGGGAAGTGGTGGAGAAAGTGTCACTGGGAAAACACTTGGTCATGATTGTCTACAGGTATAGCTATGGCAGGAGGCAGGAGACATACTATTATGATTCTCTGAATAAACAATATAAGCAGATTCTGGACATGGGTCAGATACCCAGAACTTGGAAAGATAAACTGATGGTGATGATCTATAAACAGGTGTGGAATAAAGGATTACCTGCTTCTTTCATACCAATCTCAATTTTAAACCAAGATTATAAAATGCCTATGGGATTAGTGACAGAGAGGTTGGCCAAAGTAACCTCATGGATACTAAATAATGGCCTGGGGAGCTTTTTCTTGTGAGATGAACCTTTAACAACATAAGGGTAGTTCTAATTATACAGCACCCCAATCAGATGAACAGAATGATAGATTTAGTTGGATTGGACACCAAAAAGGCATGTGACAGGATAGACTGGATTTATCTATAAACCTTATGGAAAAAGTATGGGTCAGGTTTTACATTTGTAATGTTAATTTCCGCTTTCTACCAGGGCTCTATTGCAAAAATTAAATTTCAAAAACTAAAAGTAGGAAATTCAAGATTTTTGCCTAGAAATGTTTGTACAAATACTTTTATACCCCTGCAGAATGCAATATATTGATTTCTACAAGTTCAGGATGATGCTGGAAGTGTAGGATAGAAATTAGAAGGAGTTGAGGACACACAGTTTGATATTTCAGACCTTATGGAAAAAGTATGGCTTAGGTTTTAAATCTGTAATGTTAATTTTTCACTGACTACCAGGGCTTTACTGCAAAAATCAAATCTCTATCATGATCATCCTGAAAACTGATATAACCAGGGGGGACCATACAGGGATACCCACTCTCCCCTTACTCTTTGTCCCCAAGTTCAGATGTTGTCTCACATTTTGGGAGGAGGTATAAGGCTGACAAAGACAGTATTTCTGATTGGAGTGGGTCTAGGTCAACCTATCCCCCAAAATGAGCAACATTAGAATTCATAATTGTCATAGTTGCAAAAAAAGGCAATAACTAAAAGATGGAAAGTATTAGAAGGACCTGCTATTCAGGATTTGAGAACATTGCTTAAAGTATATTTAGTGGAGGGTACAGTGCTAAATGGAAACCAGTTAGAAACATATATACTTAAATGGACAGGTTGATACTTCACATTGCATATAATAACTGACAGGTATAGAGAGGACCTCAGAATCAGATAATCCACAAAAAAAAAGCTATTTTACATAAGTGTAAGTCATGGGGAGACATCTATAGAACATATAACTAGTGTTAATGAAAATGTTACTTTTTTTGCATTGTTATGTTTTATGCATTTGATTTATTTGCTAAAAGAAGAAATGATACATGCACGGCTTTGATTTTGATGGTCAGAAAGGTAAAACTGTTGGCAAGCTTATTTAATAAATCATGATAAAAAAGACAAAACTACTTAGCATCATATATCTTTTGACCTGGGCATTTTCTGTAAAGGGTCCTTGAACAAGTGTACTCATGTACTTAATGAACAAACCCATATGCACACACACACACACACACACACACACACACACACACACACATGCACTAGTGTGTGTGTGTGTGTGTGTGTGTGTGTGTGTGTATGTATATATATATATATATATTTATATAGGTGTATGCATATATTTATATTTACTGGTATATCGGCAAATACAGGGTACAAAATACTTTAAACTCATAAAACTAAAATATACAAATAGTTTATTAACATTATACAAATCTTACTACAATGACTTTATGAATTTAATTTTGACTATGCAGGAATTAGTGTTAAAAGTCAATAATTTAAGAAGTTGTCTATAGTACTTTAAAATCATCTCTATTTTCTAATTACATGATTTTATGTGGATCATTTGGTATTCTTTGTGCATATGAAAAGAAGATTATACAACTAAATCAAGCAAGTCAGTATTTTTTGAAAGAATCTGATTTAGGACATTAATACACAAAATAATAATCATAGGTTCATAGGTGTTTACTAGGGTAATGATCACAAGGGCTTTTTTAAGCCTAGCCATGCATCCCAAATCTTTGACAGGTTCTGGTACCCTTGACAAGTGTAAGCAGGTGCTTGTGAGATGAAACATTTACAGGATGCCTATCTTCATTAGAGACAGCGATGCCAAACCGGGGATGGGTTTCCTGTTCCCCATCCAATTATCCAAGTTACACTTGAATTGGGTTAGGGAGGAACTCTGCTTTGGATGGAGAGCCTTTCCCAGAGAAGTGGCAGTCTCTGGGATGCATACCTGTATCTCCAGTAGGTCTCTTTGTATCACAGGCAAGGTTTACGTCTTTATAACTGGAAATGTTGGTGCTGTTTGTTTTGCTAATATGCAGGAGGTCCATCAGTGTGGGGTCTAACAGTGCCTTGTATGCCAGGCATAGATCTCCCCTCAACAGCCTGTAGGGGATAGGATACAGGGAAAGGGCCTTGAGGTGGTCTGCATAGGACATATTACTTACACCCTGCATTCTTTTACGGAGGAACCACTGTGGATGTTTCAGCAACTGGATATGCCTGGTTAGGTACATACCAAAGTGGGCATTGCACTCAATAACAGGTTTGATGAATACAAAATATAGTCTAACAATGACTTCCTTGGATCTAGATGCCATACCATTGTTTATAAGTGCACAACATAGAATGATTTCCTCACTACTGTAGAGGCATGATGGTCAAAGGCTAGATTATTCTCTGTACTTGTCCCCAAGTCCTTGACTACAGGGTCAGCTCTTAGGGGTGTGTTGTTGATATGATAGTCACCAGGGGTGGATGACTTCCTGAAGGATACAATTATGTATTTCTCGGCATTTAGTTTTAGTCCATGGCTCTGACACCATTTGTTTATCTGTGTCAGCCCTTCCTGGAGAACATTTGTGTCAGTGTGAGATTCAATGACAGCTTCTAATTTGCAATCACCTGCAAATTTAGTCAGTCAGAGACCACTGACATTGACCTGAACTTCAGAGAGCTTCTGTTTTTCAAAAGGATGTGTTTATTAAAGGTATATTATTCCAGTTTGATAGCTTGCAATGCTTAAGAATACGATTTGGCAATAAAAAAAGTAATTCCCAAAAAATGGTTAGAAATATTTTAGAGGATGAAATGTTATTAGATGTTGGGCTTTACACAACATGTTTAATGTTAAGAAAGTCTATATGACTAAATACTTGCTAGGCTTGGAAATTCATTTGGATAATGTTTATTTACTACCACAAAATGTAGAGACTAGATTAATTTGTATATTTCTTCAGGATTTTTTGAGATAGTTGATTAAATCCCTTTTCATGGAGCAAAATGTACATGTCGAAAGAAACTATAGACAGATATGATACAAATGACAAAGCCCCCTGGTAGTGTGTTTGACAGAATGGATTACATCTTTATTTCATAGTTACAAGGTACATGGTTTGGTTCTTACCTCTGGTTATTGGACATGCTTGTACTAGTCTATAGACTAATAGCCTTGTATGAACTGATACTCTTTATAGTACAATCTATTTAGTTTATTTTGTAGTGCAATCTATTTAGATTATTAATGGAAAGCAATGAGTTAAGACCAAGTTCCTTTGCAGATGCTATATTAAGCAATGCTTTCAAAGATTTGTTTTCATAGATAAGGTATAGATGTGAGACAAAAGGTATATGGAATTCATACTATGATGACTAAACTGTACATAAACATAAAACTATGAGATTGAACATGTATAGATATAGAAAAATTGTACCGCACGACACAGATATTTGTTAAGGAATATGTGGACATGAGGTCGGATGGCCTGCAGCAGGAAATACTTCTATGTATTCTTAAAAGGATAATTTAAAAAATCCATTGATACGTAAGATTCTGTTGGCACCTTACTAAGAAAAGAAGTGATGTATAAAACCTTGAATAAAAATGTGCATATGGTAAATCTGAAATTATTTTATGTATATTTAAGTTTTGTGAAAAAGTTCAGTGTTTCTGTAATCTTTTAGAAAATAATTTACTTCATACAAACTCTAAACTAAATTTAGAAAAAACAGATAATATTTGCTGTTTATTTGTTTATATATTTATTGCACTGTTGAGATGTTTACAGAGAGATAAGACTCAATTATATTTTTGTACTTAGAAAATATGGATTGCAAGATATAGACTGGTATTGTGCAATATGAGATGGAATATAGCTGAAACTCTATCAGTCCCAATAGAGGTGAAAACTGTCACAGAATGTATGGCAGTATACTTAAAAAGTGCACTGTGCATCTTCTGACATCTGATGTCACTCAGATATGAGGAAATACATGCCTTGAAAATTAATTTTGTCAAATTATTTATATGAATTTGCTGTAGTAACGTGTGTGGTAAACAGAATTTAGCTACAAAAACTGTTTGTGACAAATACTATTCCTATGAATCTTATCCTCAGAACATTTACAAATTCTTGGATTACTCTCTTTTTTTAAATGAGCTAAAATGCTTTGCCAAATTTCGACTTAAGTAAAAGATAAATCTACAGTTTGATATTAAATACAAAGACAAACAGGGTTGCCTAACAATACAGACCAAAATTTATTAATTAGATGTTGAGTCTGACTAGCATTATTTCCATAAATAGTCATAAAATTAACTTACGGTTTCTGTGAAGGACTTTTTTGTTTGTAAGTCAATAAATAATTTCTGAGTATTTTGTCAATGCCAGATTTCACATGCGTTATACATTGTTTATGATATCCTCAATGTGAGAAATAATGGATTAAATATTTTAAAGTCTTTTCATAAATTGGTTCAGGGACACAAATTCAATGTAAAACTCAGGTTTTGGAATATTTCTGTTAATATGAATTGATGACAGTTGTCATGAGGAAGAAAAGTACTTTTAGAAAATGGTTTCCTGTAAATGTTGATGCATAAAGTCCCATCCAACAGTATGGCAATTTCCACATCCATAGGTTCATAGGTTCATAGGTAGGTATTAGGCTATTGGCCCTGGGGCCTATACAAGCCCAGCCAAAAAGGTACCCTGGCTTTTGCCACCCAAGAAAATTATTTTCCTGTGCCACTGTTGAGCAGAGCCACAGAGGTGATCCCCAGGGTGAATTTCCTATTTCCCATCCAATCATCAAGATTTTTCTTGAAGAGTGCTAATGAGGAGCTTTGTTTGGTATAGATAGGTAGTTTATTTCTGAGTATGGGAAGTCTCTGGGACAGGAATCTATCCCTCCAGCATATTCTGTTTATTGTGGTGACAAGGTTTAGGTCCCTAGAGCGTGTAGCTTGGAGGGATTGGGATTTCTTTAAGTGGAGCATGTCCAACAGCTCTGGGTTTGACATAGCTTTGTATGTTAGGCAGAGATCACCTCTGAGTAGACAATATGTGACGGAGTAAAGCTGGAGTTTTTTGAGACGGTTCATGAGGGCATCTGTTTGAGGCCGGTAATCCTCTTTGTGAGGTATTTCTGCTGCCTTTCCAGTTGTTGTAGTTGTCTTGTGAGTTACATATCAAAAGGGGCGTTGTACTCTATAATGGGTCTAATGAGTGATGAGTAGAGGGGAACAATGACCTCTTTTTTTCTGGATGAGAAACCATTTGTGATGAGGTGTGCCACGTAGAAGGATTTCCTGACTACTGTGGTGATGTGATTATCAAAGGAGAGACTACTGTCCACCAGTGTCCCAAGGTCTCTTATCACACTTTCGGTGTTAAGTATACTACCGCCTATGCTGTAGTTCATGGGTACAGAGTTTTTACCAAAGGGGATGACAATGCACTTTTTGGCATTGAGCTTGAGGCCATGGCTTTGACACCAGGCATCTGTCTCAGTGAGGCCCTTTTGTAGGATGTCCACATCATTAGGAGGTTCGATTATGACTCCTAGTTTGCAGTCATCTGCGAACTTCGTTAGCTAAAGGCCTTCTGTGTTAGCCTGTCCTTCAGAGAAGTAGATACCAAACAGGAGAGGACCCAGGACTGTACTCTGTGGTACTCCACTTGTCACTGGTCTGAAGTCGGATTTGGAGTCTGCTACTTTCACAGTGTGGGTTCTGTCAGTGAGCCAGTTGGCAACCCATCTTGTGACATAGGGATTTATACCTAGTTTAGTGAGTTTATCTATAATTCCAGAGTGGGGGATGGTGTCAAAAGCCCTGGCAAGATCTAGATAGGCTGTGTGAACCACCTTACCCTTGTCTACGGCTTTGGTGACTGCTTCAAAGAAGTCTATCAGGTTTAGGAGACATGATCTGTCTTTTAAAAACCCGAACTGGGTGGGATCCAGAATTTGGAGATTACCAATGTCTTTGTTTATAAGTTCCATGATGATATGTTCCATGGCCTTGCAGACCAGGCTTGTCAGGCTAATGAGGTGGTAGTTCCCGGGGTCCGTGGTGGCTCCCCCCTTGTGGAGTGGGATAACCGTTGCTGTGCGCCATTCAGCAGGCACAAACCTGAGGTGAGGCTATGATTGAACATGATACTTAGGTGGGGTGCCAGTTCATTCTGTAGTTCTGGGATGTTGTCTGGTCCCATGGATGCTGTGTTCTTGGCTTTGGAGAGTGTGGTTTTTACCTGTGCAGCCATGATTACAGGAACTTTGCATTCTTCCGGTATAGAGATGGGCTCTTTAGGGGGTGAGAGGGGGGGTAAAGTTAGCACTGAACCTATCTGCCAGGATGTTGGCAATATCAGTTGGGTCTGTATATTTAGTGCCATTGTGCTGTAACTCAGAGCAGATCTGAGTGTTGTCATTGAGATTCTTGACATAGATATAGAATGCTTTGTGGTTGTCTTTAGAATCAGTGGTGATTTTGTTTTTGTAGCTAGCTTTGGAGGATTTTATCAGGGATCGCAACTTCTTACTGAGGCTGACCAGGGAGCTCCTCCATTTGTGGGATTTTACTCTCTTTTGCAACAGTTTCTTCCTTCTGTTGTACAGTTTGTTTATGGTAGGGGACCACCATATTGGCTTCCTTTTTTTGGAGGATAGTGTCTTGGTTCTGTTTGGGATAGCATGATCCATGCACTCATGTAAGTGCTTATAAAGTGCAATTGTGTAGGATTCAGTAGTCGTAACTGTATTGTCCATCTGCATGGGTGTCATGAAGTTCACCACTTCTGTCTTAAGAAGCATGAGGTTGGCTTTGGAGAAATGTTTTACCATGGTTTCCTTAATGGGGGTGTGGGCAGGATGTGGATATCTAGGGTAATTAGCTTATGGTCGGATCGGACCAATGAGGCATTGACTTCAGGTGTGAAACACCAGTCACTCATGTTGGTAATGACTAGATCTAGGATATTGTTGCCCCTGGTGGGGGTTTGGATAAGTTGATCCAGGGCATTGGAGTTTATAAATTCCAGAAAGCGTTGAGCGAATGAGTTGGTACATGAGTAGTTTTCCCAGTTAATGGTGGGGTAGTTGAAATCGCCCATTATTAGGGTGTTTGGTTGAACCCTAATATTTTCCAGTACATCAAGAAAAGAGGAGTGGGAATCCTGGGGCATGGTGGGGGATCTGTAGCAAGCTACAATTTGGATTGCAGTTTTGCCCAGAGTTAGTTGCACTTGGATAACCTTGGCTGCATTATGTTGAGCAACTAGCCTGGAGGTGTGGATATCTTTAATGTATATGGACACACCTCCGCCTTTGGTGTTCCGGTCCAGGTTACATGGCTGAAAAGTGTGGTATGAGTTATAGCCTGGAAGTACAGGGATGGTCTCTGGAGCCTTGAACCAGGCCTCAGTCACTGCACAGATATCAATGTTCTCCATTTTAAGGAGTGCCTCGAGTGAGTGCATTTTGAGATTTAGACTTCTAGCATTGAGTAGCATCACCCTCAGTTTTTGCTTGCCTGTTCCTGTTACGGTGGTGAATTTGTCATTTGAACCTTGTCTAAAAAAGGCACTATAGGGGAGGCAAGAAGGCCAGTATCCAGAATCCCAGGGGTGACAGGTGCAGGCCATCTCTGGCAAAGCATCGTGGTCTGTCGACTATGTCATCCCAGGCAGACAGATACTGGATCCCTTTAGAATGGCACCAGAAGCTTAGCCAATTGTTGAAGTCAATCATTTTGTCCTTGTACTGCGGCATCATTCTGGGTGATGGCAGAATGCTGCTCAGGGCTAGGGTCATACCTGCCTGGGCTACAAGATCAGAGATCTCTTCCATGTCTCTTTTCATGTAGTCCAGGGAGGTACGTCTCAGGTCATTCACACCAACATGGACAATGACCGAGTCATATTTGTACTTGTTGTGAAGTGACCTGAGTGCATAGGTTATGTGGTGGATCCTGGCACCCGACAGGCAGCTGACAGTAACCTTCTCCTTGTTTAGCCTGGTGAGTGGGACATCAGTGTGCCTGACTATAGAGTCACCTATGACTAGTGTGTTGGGTATGTTGTTTTGCCTTATTAGCTGTGGTTGAGTGGCACACTGTCTGCGGGCTATGTGTCATTTGGGTTGTGTTGGGGGGTGGAGGTTGCTTGCATTTCTGCTTTGGAGGTCTCTGTTGCTTGAGCAGATTATTATTGAGAGCCTCCATGAATGTTTTTGTGTTTCTATGTGTGGATTTTGGTGGTGTAGATTTAGTGAGACTATGTGATGAGTGTGGTGTGGTGCAAGTGTTTACCTTCTCCTCTTGACTGTCACGTTCAGTCTTGATTGGAGAGAGGTTTACATCCAGTTTGGCTAGATAAGTGCAATTCTCACAGGTTGTAGTGTTGGGTGGTAGGAGGAGAGGGTTGTCTGTGTACATGAGGCAATTTCTACATTGCCCCAAGATGCCCAGATTCATCAGATAGACAAGAGAGAACACTGGGATCTGACCCTTGGACATGCCTGAATAAAAAAATATTTTCCTCTAGATAAGTGAGGAAAGTAAGTACCAAAACTGTTTTCCTCTAGGTAATGAGGAAGGTTGAGTGCTGTAGTAATTAGTAGGTTATTTAGTGCTTACAAGTTCTCAACAAGTGCTGATCACGGATAAGTAAATTCAAGTGCTAAAACTAAGAACCTGTATCTGGACTAAACTAGTTACAGGAAAGGGGAGAAACAATTGCAAATGCAGGCTTTTAAATCAGAAAGTTGAGAGAGATGGAAAAACTGCCCAAACAGCCAATAACTACAATTTCTGGGCCAGAACCACTCCTTATGTGGTAGATAGGTTACCTAGTGCTTACCACTCCCACTGATAAGCTAGAAGGCTTCCCTCCAACACAGAAAGCCTGGCAGGGCTCAGAAGCTTACATACAGTCCTGGATACAGCAAATCTGAATCTGGACTACAGTAGTTACAGGAAAGGTATTTCATATATATATATATATATATATACACATACAGAAAAGTAGCTAAAACAGCAGTCAAAACAATTCAAATGCAGTGCAAGCTAGCACACGAGTATGTAGCAATGTTAGACCGAACATTTTAAAAAATGCAATTAAATTAAAAATGACTAAAAAAGTGCAGAAGGAGTCTATTAGGTAGAATGAGGTAAAGAGATGGGAATAGGGGGAGTGTCCCAGATCAAATCTACAGTGGGGGTGGGCAACTGCAAAAGCCTCCAAATTTAAACAAAAACACAGGAATAGGGAGGCTGGGTATGGGAAAACCAACACCTTCAGCAGATATCTGAAAAACTATACAGTGAAGCAAAAATAACAGTGCACAACTCTGAAGTCAGCCAGCAATGATATAAACTTAGTCAAACAACAATTACCAGTACACAACTATGAAGTGCCAGAAAAATATACTCAGCTCTGTATATCTCCAGATAGTTTGAAGAGAACTCTTTCAGGACACAGGAAGGCTCCAGCACTGATATGCAGACTTTTTTACTAAGAGGGTCTAATTTTATGCAAGTAATCCTTGAGATGGTCAGATAACACACAGGATGTAAAACCAGTTATACCAACTTAAGACACAGAGAAATAGGGGGAGAGGGGAAAACACCTTCAGCAGAGATCTAAAAACTATACAGTGAAGCAAAAATAACAGTGCACAACTCTGAAGTCTGCCAGCAATGATATAAAATTAGTCAAACAACAATTACCAGTACACAACTATGAAGTGCCAGAAAAATATACTCAGCTCTGTATATCTCCAGATAGTTTTTCCTTTTCCTTGTCTATTTGCAGCAATTAGCATTCTCGGTATAATGGGTATCTTCCCAGAAAATTAATTAAACAGCATAGAGAGAACTACACCAAAATTATTGTTGTTTAAGTAATCCCTAAATGCTAATAAATCAGAATGAGAACCTTGCCAGACCACCTAACAATCATCTAGGTGGAGACGCCGCATGCTTAATGCCCCTAGATAAGAGTTTGACTGTGCAGTATAAATGTACTTTATTTCAAAATGACCGATGAGTAGGTCTGCGTAAACAGGAGTAATGGTTGTCCCTATTGCTGTGCCCTTCATTTGCATGTAACTTTATTTTTAAAGTAAAAAACATTTATTTGTTAGCATGAGTTTAATGAATTGCAGAAAAAAAGTAATTAAAGTCAAAAGTTTAAAGATCAAATGTTTCCTCCCAGTATTTAAAAAAAGAGAAATTGGTTTGTGGATACTCATGAGTGCAGGACCCCATTATACTGAGACTGCTAATTGCTACAAATAGACAAGGAAAAGGAAACAAATATGAAGTGAGCAGCCCCTCTCCAGCATACATCAAACAGGCTGTTTAAAATGTAAACCTGCAGAGAGGTATAAATCCATGCAGACTGTAATGCCTTTGCAAACAGGCGTGAGAGCATGAACGCTAAGAAAGGAAGTCATTTTGTAGTGAAAACAAATACAGCATGTATGCATTATTTGGAAATGTGTTTAATCTAACACTTCCCCCATTTTATTCTACAAAGTAAATTTTGCATTCTGTTTGGTGTCATTGTGGAAACTATGACATATGGAAAACTCAATGCTTAAAAATATAGATTTCATAGGATGATAACATTTGTTAGAGAGCAGGAAGTGTGATCTGCATAAACTTTCAGCAAAACATTTTTTCCATGTGCTCACTTCCCTCCACCAAACATAAAGCTTCCTCCTATTTACTGCAGCCCATTCATTCCCAAGTGTTGGGGAATGCCCAGGGCTGATAGGACAAGGGATGTCCTGTGGGCTATCATTCTGTGCTCTCAACAGTACCCCCAATGGTGGAAGTATATTTTGTGTGAGTCCCTGGGTTGGAGGATAGGTTACCTTCGTCACTGAGAGGATTCATAGTCCCCTCCCCCTGTAAGTTCATACTCCCATCCACACATTAATAAAGGCTGCTTCCAAGTAGTATCTGGTGACAGCCACGGTAATTTTGCCCTTCTATGAGGGATACGGCTATGCATCTCCTGCTCCCCACCACCTTCCCCTCCAGATGGGCATGGCCTTCCTCTTCTGCCATTGCTGTTAATTATCTGTACCATTAATTGAACTTGGGTCACCTTGTACACTTTCAAGGCCTTATCCCTGTACTTCGACTGTGCTGGCATAAAGCATTTTTGCTCGGTATACATGAGGATATTTCTAGTTTTAAATGGCAGGTTCTTCTTAAACCACAATTTCCCTGAGACATATAATGGAATAATCAAGCGATACTAAAAAGCAAGAAGCATTTGTTCATCTACAAATCTAACATATTGTCTCCACTGCAGGTGAATGAGGCACTTATTTTTTCATTTGTGGTATGAATATAATAAGTCATGTACATTAATTTGTACTTAATGAGATGAGATGGTATGTACATTTACTGATTTATTCATGTATCTACTTTTGGTTTAATTAGACGAGGCTATTGCATATGTTAGTGTCTTGTAGTCGGTGCAACAAAGGCATGGGGTTCAGGGACCACTGCTATGCACCATTTGGTCCCTTTATTTGATGTGTTTGTTAAGTTGAATGCATTTAAGGTTGGCACAGCAGCTGATTAAGGGCACATCTTGTCTCTTCTGTTTGTGATTTTCATGGACCTATCAAGTTGCAGGGAAAGTTTTGATTGCATGGAGTTTGGGCTATGAGGGCTGCATTTCGGTTATTTGTAGATGATGTTGTTCACTTTGCTTCAGGTGATTGTCATCTGGAACACTTTGCTAATATGTCAGAAGGAGATGGGATAAGAATCAGTAGTTTCAAACCAGAGGTCATGTCTTTGTTTTCCCTGGAAGAAAGTGAATTGCTAAAGGTGGAGAACTTAACTTAAGAAATTAATTTAAATATTCTAGCTTGTTATTCAAGAGCGAAGGTATAGTAGATGAGGAAGGTGGTCGGCAGCCAATTGCAGTGGTGGCAGTACTGCAGATATGGTACCTGACTGTGGTCTTAGAGCAGGATTTAATTCCTAGAATGAAACTCTTAAATCACCATTTACTCTGTGACTCCATCCTCACGTATGAGTTTGGGTTAGTGACCAATAGGATGAGATTATAAAAGCAAGAGGTCAAATTGAGGTTCCTTTTCAGGGTTATTGGGCTTACTCTCCATAGCAACATAACAAGCTCAGCAATCAGTTTATGTGGTTTGGGCACCTAGTGAGGATACCCTCTGATCACCTCCCATGAGAAGTGCGCCAGGCAAATGCAATTGGGATGAGGCCCTGGGCCAGACTCATGAAAGGATGGAGAGATTTTATATCTCCCCATGGAAACACTTGGGGATATTTCAGGATGAACTAGAGACTTTGCTGGTGATAACTATGTATGGTCTGGCCTGCTACCACTATGGTCCTTTGCAGGACAAGGAGTTTAGATGATATGGATGGACAGATGTCTTTTACTAGTTTCACTGTTACACCTGTAAAGATGTATTTTCGAGGTACAAGAGTGTGAACATTTATAGTTTCAGTATTTTCTTCTGCAAAGGGCTCATGGTGTTTTGCATGGGCATGTGACAACAGTGTATAAGTAAGAGCCGATGAAATGTCCACATGCATATACTCAGTGACAACTGTCCATTGATCTTTGCTGCATCATTTATGACATAAGTCCTAACCAAGACTATCAGTAAATGTGCAACTGCAGACAAAATGGAAATGTACAAAGCATGATTACTGATAGTCAAGGAGAGCTACAGAATACAAACTCAAGTTTCAAGATGATAGTTATAAAGTGTCAGAGTGCTAGAGGATAACTGATTTGCAAAAGCAAAACAAACACAAAACATAGTGTACAGTATACAGTAGGCTTTAGGAAAAAGAAGTAACAGATGGTATAAATAATTATAAGAAAACACAGTGTGGAACATGACAGAAACGTCAGAGGACAACAGGGCATAGAGTATAATTTAGGAATTGCATGCACTCTGATAACAGCAACAGTTGGGCTGAAGAGAGAATGAGACAATATAAAGTGAATGGCTATAGAGCATAAGCAGGCTATTTAATGGCTTAGGAGATAACAGGGAGACAGTAGGGAGATGGAAAAGTTGAGTGGAGTCAGAAAGGAAGTTTTTTGAAAGAGGCATACAGAGAAGGAATACAGAGCAAGGTATTTGTCTGTTTTGGTAGTCAAGTAACTCTACAATTTTGTGTTATTCCCATACATGCCATTTTATTTTTAAAATTGCAATGTACATGTAAGCTCTATAAATTCCTGCCTGGCTTGCTCACTGACTGCCAGACATTAGACTGAATCCAGGTGATAAACAATACACTGGTAATCCTGTCCCTATGGCATCTTAGTGGGCAGACAATCTTTTTTGATGCTATGATCTTAAAGAAAGAATAAATGTCACATCAGAAGTTCACAGTTTCTGTAAAAGTGTAGGCAAAGTCATCATAACATACGACTGATGTATTTCAGGCAGCTTGCAGCTGCATCAGGAATTAGTAACCATGCCATCAGAAGCCATACTGCCCAATATATAAATATATAGATAGATTTATCATAAATAGTATTGGCATTAAAATGTGATGATTTTTCCTAGTCATGCTACTGATATTTAGTCAGTACAAGCAATCTCTTATTATGCATAGATTATACCCTCACTTTTGCTTGCTAAATATCAACCTAAAGATCGTAAAAATATAATTCTGCCTTTTATAGTGCTGTTAGTTCAATCTATACATCCATCTTATTAAATCTAGTTTTCTAAATGTGTGAAAGTACTTCACTTGTTGAAGTTTGTGCTTCTGCATATTTGGTGTATTTTTCAGTGATTTGATTATTTTTACCGTTTTGTTAACAAACTTGCTTAGTAATTTTTCCTCTTGTGAAGTACATTTGAAAACCAGAGCAGTGGATCTTCGTAATTAGGTGAGCCCCAGTAAAAGTCAAGCTTTATGTTTGTTTTTACTGTGCCTTGTGGACATATAATTGTTAAAAAGCAATTGATATAACTAAATATAGTTAAAAAAAATGTTTACTTACACTGATATAGTAAAACTGGATTGTTAGTAATGACTGTGTTTAGAAATCAATTTTAATTGCACTGGCATTTGCTGATCAATGTATTTGTATTGCATTTATTGACAGACACTCTGCATTAGGTCAGAGCTGAAAATGTGCTTCTGATACTAAGAAAATGTTGCCTTCCATTATGCTTTCTAGTCCAATTATTGATCAGAAAGCACACTGCTGTTATCATTTTTCTTAAAACTACATTCAGAACAATGCTGAAAAAAAATGGCTTCACAGTTAATGAAAAGTCATGATGATCCTTTACATGAAGCTGCAAAGTTCTCATGGAAGAATAATGCATTCATGTGAGCAGCATCCTTAGATGAGTTATTTTAAAATCACTTACTTACATTGCAGTTTGTTTGCAAGAAAATGTTAAAACTATTCACATTCTTCAAAAATTTTAAAGGTGATCTTTAAACTCATTCGTATGAAACATGAAGTTCCTGATGAAATAACACCTATGTCTGGCTTATTGAGTCTGCTTGAATATTACAGGTACACTCATCATTTTTTCACCTGTCCTAAGAACCAAAAAGTACCTCCCCCCTCAATCTGCACTTAACATCCTATTCTTGAAATGTGTTCCAGATGCCACAATACCCTCCTAGAAGTAAAGTTTCCTTAAGTCATTCTTGAATCACCCATATCAATTTGGCACCCAAGACTACAGCCTCTAGTCTGTTCCTCTTCAATTCCAGTCTTCCTTTTTGTCTTCTGACAATTACATTGTATTAAAATCACAACTCCTTTTTTTGTTGTCTTTGGTCCCCTATGCTCATGCCAATCTGCATAAGTCCTTCTTCTTACTATAGTCTCCTTCTTTCAGTCACCAGCAATGTATTTACCTTCCCACTACACCCTTTCTACTACACACACACCCGATGTCTGCATAAGGTTCATGAATGGACCTGCAAAATTAGGATACTGTCTTTTCTAGCCTCCTCCAGAAATTTCTTTGGGTGAAATGATGTTTGTCTAGACATTTTCTGTCTATCATGGTGCATTTTCTCTGCACATGCCAGATATTCCATTTTCACAGTATCATTGCTTATAGCATGCATTTCATCCAGTACCACTTTATTTAGCTTCCATGGAATAGTAACCCATGTCTCTACAAGACACAACCTTTCTCTGCTGATAGTTCAGATATTTTCTCATGATGTAATTGTAAGTTCTTGTGTATCTATGATGCCGATGTTCCATCATGAAGCTCAATAGTTTTGGTTGTGCCTCACAGTCAAATCTTTTCTCATTCTATATGTTTAAGCTTTCATCTAGTCAGGGCAGGCCTACCTCTCACTATGCCCCATATACATGCACATATCACTCAGTGCTTTCTTCATCCTGGTTTATCCACACAACCCACATTACTTTTTTTTCCCTTTTTTCAGAGTTTGTCTTTATCTTCCATTTTCTCCTGCATTAATTAATTTGTTCATTAATTAATTGATTCATTCATTCAACAGATCCTAATTAGGCAAAACTGCAGTCAGACTACTGTGGCAGAAATAACTACAGAAAATCAGGGGGTTGGAACTATAAGGCCCCTAAAATCCATCGGGTTCTAGATGCTCTAAGGTGGATTTCAGAGCTTTTTTAAACAACCTTTTCATCCAGTGCTAGTCTGAACAAAAATTATGATTAAAGAAAAATATATTCAGTCTTACTCTTCAACTTCACTTTTTTCCTGCATCCTTTCAACACCCCCTAACTGACTGAGAGTACCCGGTAATAACTGTGGAGGAAACAAATGAATTAAGGTGGGAATCTGGGGTCCATTAGGCCTCAGAAGCCATGGAGTTTTAGATGCTCTGAGCTACATTCTAGAACCTTTTGATCCAATGACAGTGTAAACAAAAATCTGAGTAACATAGGAAATTCATTCTTACTTTTTTATTCTGAGAAAAAAATAAGTTTTATCTAAAGTTTAATACTCAAACATGACAAAAATAACATTTCACAATAAACTGAGAAAATGAATGCTTGCAAAGATACAGAAATCATATTTATGAATAGTACCCGTCTCCCTTCCAACCCCTCCAAAAGATAATTACCTACAATGTGCCCCCCTGGTGTTAGACTGTAATGAAAATCATGGCAGAAACGGTCCCAGTTATTTAATTCAGGTTGCTGCAGGTGCATGTATAGAATGCCTCCTCACCTTATCCATAAGAGTCAGCCAGCATCTTTGTACCCCTCTGAAGTCACACTGGGGTGAAATTGAAAAAACAAAAACAACATAAAATATTTTAACTTGCTGCTGTCAGAAATATATAAACAGCATACTTCCTTACCCTCACCAAAATCGCCTACGGCCATACCACCCTGAATTCACCCAATCACATCTTATCCTCACCAAAAGACAGACACCTGTATAAGCAACTAATGTTTGAGTTTTAGTAAAGTTACAAAAATAATGATCACAGTAGTGTTACTTTTAGACTGTACATGACTCCTATACAAGAAATAGTGACCCTCTGCACAGAGCCCTGAAGTTTGCAAGGAAAGATAAAGAAATAATGACCATAATGATCTAACCAAAGCTAAAAATAAAGATAAAAATAAAAATAAAGATAAAGATATAGTAACCTGTGCACAACCCTATGGTTTCAGAGGAAAATTAAAAAATAGTGACAAAAAAAATCATATAATAAGTTATCATTGTCTGGATATCCAATTTGATTCCACCTGTAAGAAAAAATCTTCTGCCCATAAGGATGGAGAGTATTTCTGGGGCATGAGCTCCTCATAATATTAAAGAACAATAAGATGAGAATAAAACCATGGCTCCTGTATTATTATACTGATTAAAACGTTTGTCAAGTAAACAACAGATTGAAAGAATCAAATACATAAATGAAAATTGTGAAAAAGGACAAAGCAGAATGAAAAAGTATGGAAATGAAAAGGAAGTTGAAAAATGTAAATCAGTGCCAGATTAAAATATGTAAAGCTCTAACTATTGATACTTCTTACCTGTACGAATATGACTGGATAATCCAACAACTGAGGGGAGTATCCAAGAACAGATCCCTTTCATTTTATAACCCAGACTGGTTTACAGTATATCTGTAAATTCATATGCTCTTGATTACAGCCTATGACTTTAATAAAGAGTTCAAACTCTCACAATAATCCAATAAATTATTTCAAACAGATCCAGTTAGAAGACTAATAAGTTTAATGATTGGGAAGTACATTATTTGATGAAATATTGTTTGCATTTTAAAATATTCCACTAAGATTCCAAACTAAGCAACTTATTTTAAATGGAAATAAATAATTTTAAGTAATGATTTACTTTAATCCTCACCTTATAATTAGGAAATATGATTCAAAATTAGATTACCACTTGCATGACTAATTTACTTACTGCTTAACAGCTAGATTGTAACATAACTATTATATGGACAGACAAAGTAAAAATGTCTTGAAAATGGAGAAAGAATGAAGAAGACAGAAATTGGAGGAGATAGGAGAAAGGAAGTAGGGAAAGGATAGGAAAACTGAGGGAAAGGCTGTTAAATTTAAAGCAGGTTGTTATCATGATAAAAATATTCCAGAGTAATATGATATATTAAATATTAAATATCTATCTAGGGATATCTAGGAATCCATGAAAAAGAAGCTCTTGAAATAGGGAAAGAATGAAAGGGGAGAGCATCAAGAAAGTAGAAGGGAAGGGAGATAAAAGAGGAGGGAAGATGAAGGAAAGGATGGTAAATTTAAGTCAGGTTTTTATTTTGATAAGAAAACCTCAGTTCAGGGCAATATGAAATACACATCATAAGTAGTTAGGCGGGAACTTCATGGAATCCTTCTACTGTAGCATGCCCCTTAGTGCCCTCCCCCCAATTTATTGCAAACTGAATCACCTGTCAAAAATAAGGGCTATATACAAATGTAATACCTAACCAAATTCAAATTGCATTGTACCTCATTTGTGTGTTTAAATATCTTCCTTAAATTTATTCCTATATCTAAGAGATATTCATACCTTATTATTCAATTTAGCATATCTAAAGCTTGCAGGAGTGGCAGGAGTTTACTTCAACCAATAATGTATATCAGTAGCTTTTGAAAAAATATTAGACAAATGGGTAGGCATATATATATATATATATATATATATATATAGAGAGAGAGAGAGATACAGAGATAGACAAAGAGATATATAAAAAGACTGATGGAGAGATCCTTCGTATATGGGTAGCATAGAATAGAAATATATAACAGCTATGATGTAATCTAACCAAACCATTTTGTAAATTAGTACTCTTCATCTCTTATTGTAATATTTTAAGACTATTTATATAGTGACTCTAGCATCTGAGATGATACTGCATCTGTGAAGCTATGTAATGTGACCATTTGATATTGTCTATATAAGTTGTATGTTATTACTTTTGTTAATAAAGCTATGAGAAATAATGTGGCAAAAAAAAAAAAAAAAAAAAACATTCCCATGACTATCATATGGAAATATAATACAATAAATGGAGAAATATCTCAATAATGGCTTGATCGTACTTCCATAATGCCACTCTAAAGTTCTGGAAGGCTATAGGTTCATAGATTGTTATATTAACATCATTTACCAAATATTCATTGATGCTTAATGATGACAATAAGGGAAAATATAGTCAATAATGTCTGAAATTTGAGCTTTGCATAAGCTGCCTTTATTTAATACTGATGGTCTCTCTCGGCTTAAAACAATGAACTCTTATGATAGTAATATATGCCCTTATAGGTCCTTACAGGCCTTTAACTATCGTACCAGCATCTATCAGCTGTAGTAGTCTTTTCCCTAGAGCCTCTAAGACTGAAGAGTGCACATGTAGTTTTGTCTCAGTGCTGGTTCTTTAACATTAGCAGCAATTTTCAGCATGCGACAAAAAGAACCATTTTTACCATCACTATCCTGGGGTATTAGAAATTATCAGCAAAAGGAGAAAATCTACTAGCTTTAAAGAGCCAGATTGCTATCAAATTAACCAGGGATAAAAGCTCTCTGTTTCCTAACATTTTTTACTCTGTGCTTAAAGAATGCTGTTGAAACTTGTAACATGGGTAACATGGCCTTCTTCTAATTTTTATCTCAGTTGCAATATTAGATTCCAATTGAAGCAAATCATATCAGAAGAGCATTTTCTTTTCCTTATGTAATGCCGACAGCCTTGAGCACGGCTTAAGGTTTAATACTCTGCATCGTCTACCTACTCTGTAATCTTCCCTTGGTTTTGAAAAAAAAAAAAAAGAAAGCTCAGCCATAAATTGCTGAATGGTCCACTTTGCTACTTTCTTCTTAGCTTGGAAATAAGGATGTGAGAAAGCTGATTGGGTTACTGTACACTGACCTTTCCGAAGTATTTGATTCTGTCCAATATTGCAAATTCTTTTCTAAGTTCACTATATACAGCATGTAGGGAAATAAGTTAAATAGTTTGACAGTCATCTACAGTTTTACACATACACAGTATTGGTTAATAACACCTTCGCACAATCACTCCCTGTTTCTGCTAGTGTGCCACAGGATTGCAGCTCTAACTGCTTATACTTACATTGTTTCGTAACATATTATTTTATTCATTCTCAGAGTTAGAGCTCATTGCCTTCTGTGCTGTTATGCTGACAATCAATATTTATGGTCAGAGCTGGCTCCAGCATTACGTGACCTTGACAGTTGCCTAGGGCCGTCTGGCTTAGGGCACACTGGCAAAGGCCTGCTGCAACATTTAATTAAAATAAAAACTTACAGTTATTCTTTATAAAGGTACTTTGTGTGCATTACACTTCTTCTTTAAGGATGCACTCTGCATGCATTTTCTAAAGACACACTCATGCATGGGGTTTTCAAGCATGGAGCATTGCTTGCTGACATTCGTTTTGCAAATGATTGAAAGAGACAGTCAAGTGGACATGGAAAACAGGTGAGGGGTGTGTTTGTGTGTGTGTGTGTGTGTGTGTGTGTGTGTGTGTGTGTGTGTGTGTGTGTGTGTGTGTGTGTGTGTGTGTGTGTGTGTGTGATGCCCCATTTAGGGATGGCAGGTTGGTTAACTTATTCAGGCTCATACCCTGCACCTTGATTGCAGGAGACTAAAGCCTGAATCCTAGAGCCTAAATCCTCTACAATAATTACCAAACTGTCATCAGGGGTGCATTTTCAAAGAATGTTGAGTTTCAAGGGAAGAAAAGTTTACTGTTGCTCATGTTGTTTGTTTTCAGTGTGTATCTGTTTTGTTTAGCAAATGGCCATCATCAGTGTTTGTGCTATAACATTTGAAAGCAGTAACTTTTACTTCTGCAGAGCTCGTGTGTATTGACTGATACTGGAGAACAGTAATGACGAGTTTGAGTGGCTTTTTGTGATTGAAATGTTCTAAAATGGGTAGTTCTGTCACTATTGGTTTATATGTTTTGTTTCATTTCTTACAAGAAAAATGCTCAAACCTACAATTTCAAAACAGACTCTAACAAGTAGCTGTATTATACAAGGACTATAATTTGATACAATCAGGATGGTGCATCAAAGAACACATGCATGTATACATGTCTCAAAAAATGTGTACAAGGGGCCTATGGTTTCAAACAACCCAAACGTAAACTTAATCCACCACTGGTCAGATGCATTTTCTTTGAATGTGGGTTTCAATGCCATTTCAATGAATGTGAGTTTCGAGGGCACAGAAGCTTATTGTTCATACTGTTTTCATTGTGAAACTGTTAGTATTTTATTTTGCAAATGACTGTCAGTGTTTGTGCTATAAAATTTGAAATAAAGTTTTAAATAGTTCCAATCATTGTAGAAGTAAAGAAGACAATAATATGCACACTGACAGGTTTAAACAGTGTTTATGGTAACTGGGAAGAAATAGCCAAGTAAATGGACATTGGACTGGCTGGGGGTGCTGCTAGGGGGATGGGCTGATCCAGTACACTGCCTAGGGCCCAGGTTGACCATGATCCAGCTCTGTTTATGGTTCTTAGAGAAATCAACCTGCATGTAAAGTACTTTCACCAAATCTGTGTCAAATGGTATAAGTGATATTCAGATCTAAAACTTACTGTGAATTATAAAAAAGGGAATGAAGCAAAAAAATAAAATAAAAATAAGCAAAAATGAGGCCACATGAGGAAGGCAAAGCTAGAAAAGTTTGCTACCTTGGACAGTGAAGTGTTTCTATAGGCCATCCATAAGCATGAAACAACAAACTGCATCCCTAGGCATTCCTGTGAGGCTTCTCCAGTTGAAAAACAGATCCAAGCTGAACGTAAAGTAAATTCTTTTTTGTGTACAAAAATACAGTTTAGTAAATAAATGTGGCACGCTCCTTAATCATGCACTTTCACCCCACATACTCCCCAGGACTTCATCAGAATAAAATGGTAATCCCTGTGTTTTGCCTCATTTAAATACTAGATGAAAGTCCGTGATAAAGAAGCAATTAGTTAATGCTATCTTAAAGACAAGAGTGCCTTCCACATAAAAAATAACATTAGTGAGTAAAGTGAGTAAAATGTTATAGGTGAATAAAATGTATAAAAAATATATAAAATATGTAAAAAGAAATTAAAATACTGCCCCAAATTTAAAAAATGACTGTCTTAGTACTATCAACTAATCAGGTTACGAAAACTCCCAATAATAGTAAACACACATTTTCAAGTGAAAAAGTGGTTTAGAAAATATTGCATATATTACTAGTGAGTATAAAAATATAAATATAAAAATATAAAGATTCCTTATATTAAAAATAATTATATTAACATGCAGATTATATAAAATAGTGTGTATAACCTTACTCTGAAAATTATAAACTCTTCTTGGGTATTCAATGCTTGGCATTTATTACTTTTAAAACTGGCAAGATTGAATTGGGGTCACTGATACCAAGAAAAACTGTTGCACTTAACCTTAACTGCCATAACCATGTTATATACCTCCAGGCAAAGGTAAGACAAAGAAGCATTATTAGAACCAGATTTGGCAAGGGCAGGCACAGGATACGAATGCTGTGGGTTGCCATAATAGATGCTTACAACAGCTTCACTGATGGGTTATTGATATGATACTTCATACAAAGAAAAAGATAAAATATTTCAAGAAACTGCTCAAAACAAGGGGTGGATTTCCAACACAAAAGTTGCTGAATGACACAGAGGATTTCTTTGGTTTCACTTACTGGCTAGGGACACCAGGCCCTCATATATAGTGATAACTTGGATGCTGGAGATCATCCAGTTCCAATCACCTATGAGTTACTCAGTAAAGCACAACATTTGCAATGTCCATGACACTATACTGTAGCATACTGTACTGTATATTGGAAGGGAAGAAATGACCAAGACCCACCCGCATATCTGTCCTTCCAAGCACCTCTGGCCTACAACTACAAAAACTTCACAATGTAGCATACCTGTCAATGTATGGGGCCTATATTACCTTGCCAAAATGTGTTTTCATTGAACGCCTTTTCATTGACACATAAACAGCGAAATCACGAAACTCTGAAGGCCACTTCAGCAATTATTTTCCAAGGAGATAAAAATACTTGGCCGTTGTTGGGAATTTGCCCTTTTCTCCACTGTAGTGTGATCTCAGAGTTGATATATTTAGTTAGGGGGGTGTGGGGGTGATGCCCCCCACTTCTTAGGGTCTGAGAGTTTGTTTGGTATTTGGTTGGCCAAGCAATTTTTTCCCCTAGGGAAAAATTCACTGAAGTGGCTGTTCAAAGTTTTGTGACTTTGCTGTTTATGTGTCGATGAAAAGGTATTCGATGAATACATCTTTCAATCAGGTGATATAGACCCCAATGTATGTAATAGCTGTGTTTTAACATGTAGTAATCTCTTTGACAAACAGACTTATAGGTGGTCTATTTACATAGGCTTCATTGATGGAAGGTCACAAACAACTGGTAAACATAGGTCTAATGTCAGTTGGGCACTTGTGTCTGATGATGATGGAAGTACTCAATTGGCTTGGTCAGATGACCCAATGGCATTGTCTGCAGCACTACATGGGGAAGAATCACCCACATCCACTACTGCAGTATCCCCTGAAGATATACAGGTAGAACACTCATCCTAACTAGACCATTATGGACATCATGAACTTGAGAGTCCTTCACCAGCTCTACCTGTGTTCCCAGTGCACACAGTATCCAAAATCTGACATTTTGGGTGTCACCATTTACATAGTCTGTGTGGTTCATTTTCATGGAATAGACGTTGAGGGTGGTGTCACTCAACCTTCATCCATGATATGATTATGACATTTAGCATCATACAGTAAATGTGTAGGTCAGTGATCCAGATACAATAGCCTGCTACCTACAGCTTTACAGACGCAGTAAGTGTGCATTGTGGCTCTCAGAATGATGCGTACTAACTGCACATCATGAAAATGTATAGGAACAGTGAACATACAATGCTGATGAGGTTGCTGGAGGCAGATATTGCCTATATAGGTGCCTTCATGAGACACATTACAACCACAAGAAGGTGTGTTTCCACGTGCCATATCTCCCAAGGCTGATGAAGCTCCTGCATATGGACATCAGACCCATAGCATCTTAATTCAAGTTACACAGAGCACTGATGGGACAGGATCACTTTTGCTGGTACAACTGGTTTAGAAATCACTATCACCATGTTCATCTGCAGCACCATCTCTTTGTACACTAGCATGATGTGCAGCATAGCACACACAGCAAAGGTTTTGCTATAGATGTCTGGACTGATTGCAATGCTTCTCCTGACTTGTCTAGGCAATGGAAAAATCCCTTCAGTAGGCTGAACACATGTTCACTATATTTCACTTTTTTTCATGTGCTGCATTATAGTCCATCTCCTTCATGGGGAGGTGAATGCTGATGGGGCCAACAACTGGTTGCAATCATCTGCAGCACACAACAAACAACATATTATATGTGGTCTATTCCCTACTAATATGATACCTGTGAATATAGATCTGTCTGTCTATCTAACATGTGTGTTCATGTACCAGACAGGTAATCCTTTGGAAAATCCCCTCAAAGGAACTTATGGACTAGGTCAGAAATGTACAAATATGTGAATCATGAAAATTGTCTTGGTGGCACGTGAGCACATTATAAATATGGCGCTTGGCATGTTAAACTATCTGGTACTTCAGGGAGTAGAAGTCCTTCCTGTTGATGTATTGGAGTCCTTGTATACCAGGTGATACATCAATGGCAATGTATGTGCAGTCTACAGCTCTCAAGACGTTAAGGAAATGTGCTACACGTTAAAATGTCTACATGCTCCTATTCTGTTCTTTGCTGTCCTGGGGAACTAGATATTCATCTTCACATGCTGTAATAATTTGTAAGGCCAATCCATGTAATATCTACAAATGTGTCTTCAGTAGTTTGTTCAAAGGTCACTGTATTTAAAGTGGATAAAGCTACACATACCTTTAGTATCCACAAGAATGGCAAATCACACATTCTCCTTGACTCTGCTTGGAGGTGGCATAATTCAACTGGGTCTTTTATAGTCTCCTACCCATCTGGACATGAGCTACAATTTGGTCTTTGAGGTAGCAGCAGATTAGATGCTGTTTGTATCTCCTCCATTGGTGGAAATGGGTGTGATGTGCACTGCACACGTTGGCTTTAATGGTAGCTGATAACTTGTCTCTCTGAGCGACTGCTTCTGCTGCCGCTCGCAGTGCTTCCCTCACAAGCACCATCAGTTTTGGTATAAACAATGGCTATGTGCGGTAGCACAGCACAAAAGTTTTTTTTTTTATTGTATTTCTGAACTGGTCTGACATTTTAGGTGTCATAATTTACATACTCTGTGTGGTTCATTTTCATAGAGCTCCTGATTGCCGTGGCATGTCTTTAGTCACTCATTAGCATGCTCTGCATGTTGCATCATTTTGTCCCTTCTGTGTTTGCTGTGTGCCTTAGAAATACCAGCACCCTGCATTTTGCCAGAACTTACACAAATTTCCACAATGTAATGTACCAATGACTCCTGGCCTCTGTGAAAAACCAGCAATGCTAGCACATGCATGAGCCATACCACCATTAGCATAGACTGATGAGTTAGGCTGATGGCATTAGCTGAGAATTATACATTAACAAAAATATATATTTTTAATAAAGATAGTAGACTCATGCAACTACAATCACATGCTCAGTAAGCAATCTGTGAGCATTTTCACTAGTAAGGCTGGATTGCAAGGTATTACAAATTTAACATTAAAAAGTAATGGCAGAGAATGCCTTCAGGGGTATGAGTGCCCCTAGTATAAAAATGTATTGTGGTGGTGTTAGCAATGTTACAAAGGAAGAAGGCAGTGAATGATATGGAAATGCCCGGGTCATGACATTTTGTTTCGCATGTCATCATATGACACTAAATCAGTGATGCAAACCTAACATTTGACTCTGCGCAGGTAAATTTAAAAAAAAAATGTATATATATATATATATATATATATATATATATATATATATATATATATATTATTTCTATGAGAGTGGGAGTGTGATATTAAACAAGATAAATTTAAAAACCTTTTGAAAATCACCATTTAGCATTATGATGTTGAATTTACAAAGTACATATACTGATACCAATTTTGTACAGTGACACTAACATTCCTTATTCTGAGAACCTCAGTGGGGGTGAGGATCCAGGGAATAACTGTAGAATTTTGCATTGCATTTTATAGTAACAGAAAAGCAGCAAACGATATTTTAAAATACTTCAGAACAGTATCCTTTCGCACAGTAGTATTCTTCCCACTGGAGTTTTAACACTCTGCTTTGCATTCTGTAATGACTAAGCAGAAAAATGATGACCCACACATTGTAAGCAACGTAATATCTTTTCAAATAAGCACCACTCTAAGATACTATAGCTGTCACTGTTTGCTTTGCATGTTACCATGATGGAAAGGACTGGAGGAGTGACATCTTGCTTTGCATTTTATCATTTTAACATGCATTTTAGTAACAGTGCTACTGCATAATGAGTGTTGTGAAACACACAGATTGTACTTTCCTGACTGGAGCTGTGATAGGGTTCAGAGTCTGAATGAAGCTGTGACATTATGCTTTACATTTTATAGCAATGAAACAACAAGAGCCACTACTTAAAGAAACATGGGACAGAGCGTAGTGCTCTTGGAGTGGAGCTCTGATAAACAAGATACAGTATCTTAAAATATCAATGAAAACCAACATTTAACACTGCAGTACTGAACAAAAAAGAGAGTACACACATACAGTAAACTCAGTTAACCAGAACGCAACCAACCAGCACTCTCAAGCAAATGGAAAAAAAGATTGAAGAAATAAAGTAGAATTTTCAGGTGTTGCATTTTCTGTACCCCACCCCACCCCCACAGAAACATACCTTAGAGTTTTAAAAAGGAAGCTAGAAATAAATTCCCTCTCTCCTCAACCTGAGAACAAGTCAAACCAAACAAAGAGCATAGGGTACAGTATTAGTCAGGCCTATTTTTAATAGTAACTCTCAAGCAACCAGAAACTAGTTATCCTGGACCTACCAGTCCTCGTGGTTGCTGGGTAACTGAGAGTTTACTGTACATAGTAGTACTGTGCTGCAAACAAGCCTGCTCTGAAATGCCTGTTGCAGGGCCGTCTTGAATGAATGAATGAGTCACATTTTGCATTACATTTCATTTTAACAGACGTAACATACACTATTTACAATAATCGTGGAAGGCAGCATTTGGTGTATGTTGCTTCCCACAATGCAGTGTGGCACTTCTTTTTTTCCTTTATTTGAATTTTATATTGGCTAAAAGAAAACAGATAGAGCACCGATTGTTGCCACCACAGATTTATTGTGTGCTCATAAACTCTGTTCTGATACACTAGCGCTATGCCATTTTGTTGTGCATTTACTATGATGGATACACTGTCGCTCTGGCTTTCTGTTTTTCATTTTATCAGATGAAACTCACAATATTGACAAAACAGTACTGCAGTAAATGCTCTCCTAAAATAACCGAACTATACGATTCTGACTGTAGTTGTGACGTGGGGGCTGACTGTATCTGTGACATTTTAGACTGTCTTTCATAGCAAATGAAAAGTAACATATAATATTAAAAAAAACAGGACAAATATCATTAGTAAAATAATGATATTAGAGTGGAGATGAAACATAAAACATGATATATCATTTTAAAATGACTGCAGAAACTGCGTTATTATATTAAAAATCATGAGACAGATATACATACCAATACTCTACTAATATAAACCCTATTTTAAGTTATTTGTTGGAGGTTGGCCCATCTAGAATTGTGACATTTTCCACTGTAGATTACAGTAACAGAAAGAAACATATACTTTAAAAAATACTTCCAGAAAGTAAGAGTAGGCATTTTTATACCTCCCACTAGGCCAGTGACATTCTGTTTTACATTTTGTAATAATACAAGAAAATAAAATTAAAAAAGGGCAGAAAACACACTGCTAGCAACGAATTATATAAAAAGCACTTTGGGAGCTATAGCATTTTGCTTTGCACATTACGGTGGTAGAAAGCGACATGCAGCAATTTGATTTAAAAAAAAAAAAAGTATAAAAGGCAGAGAACATGCTCACCTCTCATTAATAACCAGCTGTGGTCTCCTTTTCTTCAATTTAGGTCTTAAAGAGACCCTGTCATTAAGTTCATCTTCCTTGTCTGCTTATAAGTTAAGTATCCAAGCCAACTCCCTGTCTTCAGTTCTCTTTACAATGTCACTCATTCTACCAGCATCTCTTATTTGTTCAATAACCTAAAACTTAATGTCTGTACGACATGTTGAGCTAGAGAATTGGTGGTGTTCAGTTGTTTTATATCTCTAGCATGCTCTCTCATTCTTTCCATTAATGTGCAATTTGTTTTTCCTACATAAAATTACTGGCCCATGGGACACTGTGCTAAATAAACTAAGTGTCTAGATCTACACGTAGCTTTTGCCATAAACTCATACCTCCTACCTGTCCCAGGATGAATAAAGACATTACTCATATTTATCAAGCCACAGAAATTACAGCTCATACATGGCAGGGTACCTTTTCTGCCCATCTCCCCATGTTCCTTTTTCCCAAAACATAATAGCCTCTTTAAGGAACTCCTATTCCTAAAAACAAAGCTAGGGCACAAACCTATAACACTGTTTACTTCTGGGTCCGATGTTAAAATGTGCCAATTTCTCTTTGTTACATCACAGATTTTGGCTATGTTATCTGAGTACAACAAACAAACACTAGGAGATTTCCTTATATGCTCATTCATTTGTTGTTCCCCACATTTATTAGATGTAGAAAAATAGGGTGCTGCCATGGTGTCTCTTAGCCTCATCACATAGTCTACTTCTGTTTGTATCTCATTATGTCTATAACCCCTCTGTAACAATTCTCTCCTCATAACTTCCACTTCTCTAAGAAAATGACAGTCATCATTATTCAAGTGTGACAGTCTCATCAATTGGCCCTGAACTATATTTCTATAGACGTGTGGTGGATGTAGACTATTTCAATATAATATATGGTTACTGTGGCATTCCTTCTTGAATCTAGTGGTCAGAATAGCCATAATTTCATCTTTACATAGGTTTATATCCAAGAAATCAATATTTGTTTCTCAATATCTCAAAGAGAACTTAAGGAAGGAAGGACGTTGTGTCATGTAGATTTACTAATCTGCCGTGCAGGACTAAACTAGTCCTGCATGTAAGCGGCAGTTTAAGAGGAGGACGGCCACACGCCATGCATATTAATGAAGACGCACTGCATGAGCTCCAAATCCTACACTGAGTGTGAACAAGTGCAGGGGGTGTGTCTGAGAGAAGAACTCTCAGAATAAACATGCCCCTGCAAAGTAGAGCAGAAGAAAGTGTAAATAAATTAGCAAGACCACTCATCGATGTTCGCATATCCCCACCAACAGTCCCCATGTGTTAAACAGCAACAGTACATTGAAATGAAATGAAGAAACCCTTGTATTTATTTTTTTCAAATCCCCGAGTACAGCTAACCATAGGTGCGTGGGTTTGCCCATCGCTTAGCTACAGTTAAATCAGCTGAAAAGGCTGAAGAGGATAACAAGGAATATATATGAAAATGAAGCAGCACAGCAATAGTGTAGTGGTTAGAGCATCCGCCAACGAACAGGCATTCCCAATTCGAGTCTCACTGCAGCACATATCATTTTCCATGTGAAATCTGTATATGAACATATATTTACATCTTTTTGCCGTATAACCTACATAATAACATTTAAATGTGAACGAGAGTACTGCATGAAATGCACATGTGAAGTGTCAGTGTCATAATGACTAAGGCATTAGTAAGCAGGTTTAAGCACAAATAAGCAGTAATAAGCATATATAAGCGTATTTAAGTGTGTTTGCGCAGGGGGTAAGCATTGCCTACAGAGATTAAGCAAGGTAGAAGCTAATTGAGTGTAAGAAACTGTAACCGGAGGTTAGCAGTGCTTGCCGTCTTGCAAACCCACCTACAACTGCTTTAAAGTGCCTTAATTACTCTGGATCCAACAGCCCATGTTCTGCCCAGCAACAAAATAAACTGCCTCTGGAAGGCTCAAATCCAGGACCCTGTACACTATAGTCACAGTAGTTAACCACTAAGCCATCATAGCAACAGATATGCATGAGGTATCAGCAAACTAATTCTCACCACAGGAAAACCAAACCAAACATGTGAACTGAATCTATGTATAGCGTGAAGTGGTATAACCTGCTACATAACATAAATATGTGAACTGGAGTACTGCAGTAAGGCCAGATGTGAGGTGTTATTGCAATAAAGTGTTGAAGTTCCCAGGACACCATAAAGCATACGTACACATGAATCAAGGATACAAGACACATATATAACATGTAATGAAGAAGACATCAATGCCAAAAGGAAAATATCATGCACATTGAATATTAAGCACCGCTAAGCATTGCACAGCACTGCTACCCAAACTACTGGCAGGATACTACCAGTGGGAGAAACAGTGTCAACCTGCAAAGTCTAATCTTAAACAAACGCATGTTTGTCCCTAGTGAGACAACCCCAAACATTCTGCTAAAAAGAATCCTCGGGGTAATATACCATGCCTTACAGGTAAGCAAAGAATGATATGTATGTTCGTGGACTGAATGTGAGGGAACCCTAAGATGCATGGGATGAGACAACTTACATGATGGGTCCCGAGAAGTGGAGAGTGGGCAATGTGTAGTGGTGTGGTGAGATTTGGATGGAACCTGTAGGAAGGATGATTGACGTGGAGGAGGGAGGAGGTGGAGGGAATGATGGGTAAGATGTTATGGGCCGAGGCATGCCGGGGTTGGTCATACCCATTCTAATGCAAGAAATGAGGGGGGGGGGCAGGAAGGTAACTGAGACATACCATTTCCCATGGCAAAGCACATTATGAGTAATATGTATGTTGCATAACCCATGGAATAATATATATATATGACCTGGAGTACTGCTGCCATGAAAGAACATATATATATATATATATATATATATATATATATATATATATATATATATATATCTATATATATATATATAGGTTCATAGGTTCATAGATTAGTACTAAGCTAACTGCCCTTGCGAGCCATTTTAAGCCTAGCCAATTATCCCTTGTGAGACTCAAATCCTGCACCTTGTGTTTGCAAGGCAAACACCTTAACCATTAGGCCACCCTCTATATATATATATATATATATATATATATATATATATATATATATATATATATCTATATATATATATATATATATATATATAGATAGAGAGAGAGTACTGCAGGAAATGCACATGTGAGGTGTCAGTATCATTATACATAAAGCAGAAGTTAGGTTAAGCAGCAAGAAGCAGTAGTAAGCATATGTCAGCACTAGTAAGTGAGTTTAAGGCCATACAGCCACATGTTGTTAGATATATACAGCAATATGTATATGTATATGTATATGTATATATATATATATATATATATATATATATATATATATATATATATATATATATACACACATACATATATATATATATATGTATGTGTGTATATATATATGTATGTGTGTATATATATATATATATATATATATATATATATATATATATATATATGTATATCTATATATATATCTGTGTATGTGTGCATAGATATACACAGATATATACCTATGATAGGAAACAGCACCGAAGAATGACATTATGTTCACAGGCTATGCCAATGGAGGTGAGGGGCCCAAGCAAGAAATGTTTAACACGTAACATGCCCCCCCCCCCAATCTGGACAGAGGAAACATACAAACAAACCCACAAACAATGTAAACAGTCCACTGCTCCCCAGACCAACCACAGACAGGATACAATCGGGGTGGGGGGGGCACACAGTGGATCCGTGAATTCTAATCTTGGAACAGAGACAGGAGCGTCCCTTGCGGGACATCCCAAAAATTGTCATAATATGGAAGGAAACTGGTGCGATGACCTATGAAGGTGGGGTGTGTGCATACCCAGAATACAACGGTGGGAAAGCCTGAAGATCCATGGGTTGAGACAGCGTGCAAGATGGGTCCCGTGAAGTGGAGAGTGGGCAGTGTGTAGTGGTGTGTTCAGACCCGACCTGCACCTAGATTGAGGATGAGTGCTGTAGAGGAGGTCAGGTGGGTTAACTATGGGTAGCTAATAATGGGTCTAGGCGTGCAGATGTTTGCTGAAGTGGGTCTATACAGACAGCCCCAGGGATGTAAGCAATAGTATTCACTGGGCAGAGGTGTCAGCCAATGAGCAGCTACACCCGCTACATGTCCCACTGCAGCAAAGTCTAATTTACATGGCAAAGAACGGAATAACCAGATGTAGATGTGTATATGTAGAGGTATGTGTGTGTATATCTACCCATAGTTACATGGAGATATACCTCTCCCCTCCGTAGTACAAATGTATACATACAGAGACAGAATATAGCAATAACCCACGCCTGGGTGTGGGTAATGCTAAATTTACCCACGGTTGGCGTGGTAAACAAAGCCAACCGTGGGTAAATTTAGCATTACCCACACCCAGAAGTGGTTATTGCTATTATATGACATTATTTAAGAAAGAAACTATTCCTTTCTTAAATAATGGCATAGTATAATGCCTGTTTACTGCCCTTCTGCAGATGTCTGGCATCCGCGGCAGTTCTGATGTACTGGGCACCTGCGCAGTACATCAGAGCTTTGGGCAAAACGGAGAAAGCAAGATCTCTTTTTGCATGTTTACTATGTTAAATGAGTTTAACATGGCGAGACAGTTAAAATAAGCAACGGAGATGTCCGTTGCTTATTTTAAAACTGTCTCGCTATGTTAAACTCATTTAACATAGCTAAAAAAAAGCAACGGAGATCTTGCTTTCCTCGGCTTTAAAACCTCGCTATGTTAAATGGGTTTAACATGGCAGCTTTAAAATAAGCAATGGAGATCTCCGTTGCTTATTTTAAAGGTCTCGCTATGTTAAACCCATTAACATAGCAGTGTTTAAAATCGAAGTTATACTAATGGAAAAAGTCTGGGCGACGGAGCTTTTCCATTAGTATAACTCGATACAACGGGCACGCTGGCCAATCAGCGTGCACGTTTGGGGGGATTCATGGTATAATACATATTAATACCCACATATAGATATATACATATGCAGACACCCATACATCCATATGCCGTTAGATATATATATATATATATATATATATATATATATATATATATATATATATATATACAGTAATATATAAATATATATATGTATGCATACATATACAGATATATATATATATATATATATATATATATATATATATATATGTATATAGTTTTATATATATATATATATATATATATATATATGTGTGTGTGTGTGTGTGTGTGTGTGTGTGTGTAAATATACACATGTATATAGCTAGGATATGATACAGCAGTTACGAATTACATATGTTCACAGGCCGTGCAAATGGGGGCGAGGGGTCCAATCAACAAACGTGTAACGTGTAGCATTAAACCCCCCCCCAGCTAGAATGGTGAAACATACAGACACACAATAAAAGTAAACACACCACTGCTTCCCGGACTACAGGCAGGATACTACCAGTGGGAGAGACCCGCCAAGTCTAATCTTGAAACTAAGACATATATGTCCATTGTGGGACACCCAAAAATTCTATGATTTTTTGGGTTTCCAGCCATTACACCGATGTCCAATGGCAGGCCACGCATGATCCCAGTTTACAAGGTAGAGGAACCCTGATGATCCATGGGGCGAGACAACATATGTGATGGGTCCCAAGAAGTGGGGAGTGGGTAGACTGTACTTGTGTGGCCAGACCCGACCTGCACCCGGAGTAAGGAAGAGTGCAGAAGAGGATGTGCAGTTTGGGAACTATGGGTATGAAATTATGAGCCTAGCTGTGCAGGTGTTGGCTGGAGTGGGTCTATGTGGACCGCCCAAGAGATGTAAGCAATAGTGTGCATTGGCTAGGGCCATCGCCCAACAGGCAGCCACTCCCGCTACTAGTCCCACTGCAGCACAGTCTATTGTACATGGTAAAGAATGGAATAACCAGATGTAGATGGAAAAATGTAGAGGTGTGTGTGGGTGTATACATACCCATACCTACATGGAGTTAAACCTCCCCCTCTCCGTAGCACAAATGTATACATACAGAGACAGAATATAATTAAATACCCACATATTGATATATACATAAGCAGACACCCATGCATCCATATGTCGTTAGACATATAATATATGTATATATAAATATATATATATATATATATATATATATATATATATACACAGCAATATATATATATATATATATATATATATATATCTATATATATATATATATATATATATATATGTATGCATACAGATATATATATATATATATATATATATATATATATATATATGTATATAGATATGTAGAAATATATATGTATATATGTGTGTAAATATACACATATATATAGCTAGGATATTCCTTGATTTATTTATTTAATTTACATCTGTTAACCGGGTAAGTCTGGCTGAGCTTTTGGCTCATTTACAGCAGAGACCCCTGGCTGAAAAGTTCCTCAGGACTAGAAAACAATTTATTAAATAGTAGTATACAGCAGATATATATGTATATATATATATATATGTATATATATATATATATATATATATATATATCTCTATATATATATATATCATAATTTCGAATCCAACTCCATCGACTGCACTATGTTTGAACACGGAAAGTCAAAAACAGCAATGTTGAACTTCAAAAGCAAGCCTAGGAACGGGTTTTAACATGGGTCGAGATAGGGGCGAGGTTTGTAGTTTGGCAATAGCAGTGAACATCTATCTCAACCCATGTTAAAACTGTTCCTAGTCTTGCTTTTGAAGTTCGACATTGACATGTTCGACTTTCTGTATTCGAACATAGTGCGGTCGACGGAGTTGGATTCGAAATTATGATAGTAAACCATATAGATATATATAGATATGATACAGCAGTTAAGAATTACATATGTACACAGGCTGTGCCAATGGGGGTGAGGGGTCCAATCAACAAATGTGTAACACGTAGCATCAACCCACCCCTAGCTAGACAGGTGAAACATACAAACACACGATACAAGTAAGCACACCACTGCTTCCCAGACCACAGGCAGGATACTACCAGTGGGAGAGACCTGCAAAGTCTAATCTTGAAACAAAGACATCAATGTCTCTTGTGGGACACCCCAAAAATTTATGATGATCGGAGTCAGTCCCTGTGATGATTTATTTAACCAGGCCTTGTACGTACACGGATCAGTAGGTTGGGCAAGCCTGATGACCCATGGGTCGAGACAACGTACAATATGGGTCCCGAGACGTGGAGAGTGGGCAGTGTGTAGTGGTGTGGTTAGACCCCACCTGCACCCACAGTAAGGATGAGTGCTGGAGAGGAGGGGCAGGTGGGGGAACTACCGGTATGCAATTATGGGCCTAGGCATTCAGGTGTTGGCTGGTGCAGTTGTATTCAGACAGCCCCGGTGATGTAAGTAATATTGCGAATTGGGCAGAGCTTCCACCCATACCTCACAACCTCTAACAGCAAAACCACTGGACAGAACCTAAACAGTTGGGGGGACAAATAGGGACAGAAATTACATATTCCACTTACAACCTTAGAAAGCTGATAGAATAATAGGTTATGCATTAGCATGACTGATCTGAAGGATGTGGAATCTTAAACCCAAATACTTGTCTGTACTTAATGACTTCAGTTCCCAGGTATTTGCCAGACAGGTGCAGATTATAAGAGGAACACACCAATATTTTGAAGCAAACTCTGGACAGTCTGCAGAGTCTGTACAGTTGACAGGTATGCTTTCGCCTAACTGGCAGCCATTCCTGATATGGGTCCCACAGCAGCACAGTCCAGTTTACATGGCAAAGTATGGTATAACCATATGTGTTGTTGCATAACCTACTACACAACACCTACAATCACATTGTGGAAACACCCCACTGTAGGCTTGTAAGCCAATCTAATTGGCATCACAAGGTATTATAGTAGTCCTCACCCCCACCCAGGGGTGTGATTGTCCAATACAAGCACCAAATGCAGTGCATATGCACAGCTGTTGTCATAGACAACATGGCCAGCTGTGGACCTTCCCTGCAGCCATCCTGCACATCCCTCAATAATTCCCCTACTAACTCCCCCCTTTGTGCCCCATGCACACCACGTATCTATCAGCCCTGTTCCATTTCTATTAATGTTTACACGTAGATGACACCCTCTTCCCCCACTATATTGCCAGTATCTGGAACCCCAACCCACATGTAGTATCATCACAGCTGTCTCACAGGACACATGCAACTAACGCATGAAGGAACACCACAAGCACACCTGGAACAGCACACGCTCACCACCTTGTGAAACCCACCCCCCCACCTCACACTCTATACAACTACATCAACTACTGATACTGACACCTCTTGTCCTGCCTTGCATACAAATCCCAACATCCGACAAACCTTTCCTATTGCTCCCCGTCCAATTATACCTACAGGCTAGTATACAGTTACAATGTCACCCCCACTACCTACCTACCTACTCCTTAGCTATTCCCCTGTACTGTACCACACAGGTATGGAATAACTACACCTACCCCGAATACCTGCATGTAACCTATCCAGACCTGTGAAACAGGAATCCAACTTCACCTTAAATTGACCTTTATCAACAGTTATACCTGACATGTTAACCTGACCTAAGCATGGATAATACCGACAGTCTAACATAAACTAAGCATGGAGAATGGGGGACATAGCTGTGTTACTTCTGTTACATTCTATGAATGTGAACACTCCAGTATTAATTGGAATAAGTAGCTGGGGTCAATGTGGAGCTCTACACCCCAGCCCACTGTTGACAATGGACAAGCATACAGTCCGACAATCCAATTGTCCCGGTTGACAAATGTGAACAAAATGCAAGACGTTGTGCGTGTGTATGCGAGAGCAAGTGGGTGTAAGCCTGTTTGGCCACCGGTATGCAATTACCACACTGGTGAAGCAATGTAGTGGCTAACTCAGTGCAAGGTGATGCAACCAGAGGTCAGTAATGCTGGGCTTCGCTCAAACCAGTGCACACCCGCCTACAAATGTTATACAGTGCCTTAATCACTCTGTAGCCAACACCTGTTGTTGTGGCCATTAACAAAATAATCAGCACTGCCAGGTTGCAAACCCCCAACCCTGCACACTATAGTCGGCGTGAGTTCCAATAAGCCATGGCGGATACACATTCAGCTGCTGTGATTACAAACAGATCATCCAGCACAGTCATCCAACAATATAGGAAAAGCATATGTGTGTAGATTAATACCAGCACACGTGTCCATTGTTCAACCACAGTATTATGAGCAGTTTATGTGCAGCACAGAACAGTGCCTGTCCAATCATACTGTGAGAACAGTAGCCCTGAATAATACCGAAGGGAATAATGATATACGGTGCACACTGTGGGGGCATGTGAGCATGCTACATGCACAGTATGTCACACCTGGGATGTTGGTTCCTTGGAACAGGGAGATGAGGCTGGCCAGGTGTGTGAGCAAACTGCTGCTACACAATACCCTGGCAGGATGCTACCAGTGGGAGAAACACTGTAGACCAGCTAGGTCTACTCTTAACACAACAACAGGTCCATCCCTGGTGGGATGAACCAACAGTTGTGGGTCACATTGATGTCACCAGTAGTATCGGAGGAGGATCAAGGGAAGCCTGGTACATGTGTGGACTAAACGGATGAAGAGTCTGCAGACGCTTGGGTGGAGATAGTATACTGGAGATGTACCTAGACGTGCAGAGAGGGAAATGTGTGGAGGTGTGGTATGGCAGGCCTAGCAACTGGGGAATGGATGTTGTGTACATGGAGCTTGTGGCCGGGGGAAGGGAACATGGATATGTCATTATGGTAGACATATGCAAATGAAGCAGAACAGCAATAGTGTAGTGGCCAGAGCATCCGCCTAACGTGCACGCATTCCCAAGTTGAGTCCCACTGCAGCACATCCTATTTTCCATGTGAAATATGTTAACATCGTCATGCTGTATAACCTACTAAATAACATTTATATTTGCACAGGAGTACTGCCTGAAATGCACATGTGAAGTGTCATAATGACTAAGGCTCTAGTAAGCATATGTAAATGCATAACAGCAGTAGTAAGCATGGATAAGCACGTGTAAGTGTGTGTATGTGCATTTGCGTGGGGGTAAGCATTGCCTACATAGATTGAGCTAAGTAGATGATAGCTGAGTGCAAGGAAATGCAACCAGAGGTTAGTATTGCTTAGCTCTGCGCAACATGCATGGACATATGGACAGATATACATCTGTAAATGTAGACAGATAGACTGATATAGGTATATATATATGTATGACTCACAAATAAAAGCAATTATACATAGGTAGATTAATATGTTCAGTGTAAATACACATATATATATATATATATATATATATATATATATATATATATATATACATACATACATACATACATACAAACACACACACACACACATATATATATATAAATATATATAAATACATATACATAGCTAGAACTATATCAAAGCCCATTTCTATCCCTCTATATATGGGGGTTTCACATATATACTTATGCAGATATATATATATATATATATATATATATATATATATATATATATATATATATATATATATATATACAGATAGACATGTGTATATGATTTCCACATGGAAACGGACTCCTGGCCCACTCCGTACTACATAACAGACCATGAGCACAGTTAATAGGGGTGGGGGCACAAATGAGAGACACCTGGTAATTACTGCTATGTAACCCCCCCCGCCCTAATGGATATGCTGTGCAATCCACTATCCGGCACATGCAGTACTTGATGGCAGGACCCCCACAACACAGTTACAATGCTCCAACAGTAATCCAAGTCACCTGTTCATGTCAGGGTAATATATGCAACATATCATACAGATAGGTCATTGTACCACAGGGAATGTACTATGTTAAAGGGGTACAATTACAATGGTACAGATATGCACACACATCCATACATTGACAATCATGTGCAGGTATATATATATATACATATATATATATATATATATATATATATATATATATATATATATATATATAAGATATGTGGCTACATACACATATACACAGACAAAGGGTATTAGTAGCCATACATATGTAGAAGTAGTGTGGACGTACTGGGTGCAATGCATATCCCCAGCCACAAGTCTTGTAACTGGTACCTGTGACATGTGTGGTGTAGCAACCATCCCCACAAAGGGGATACATGCATTGCACATATACCCACTCACAATTCAAAGGACATGACACGGCACACAGGTATGTATACTCAGACAACCTTTATTTGTGTACCATACAATAATGTATGCCATTACTGACTGCACATAGATGTTGATGTATATAACCAGTGATGGATGCAAGGCCCACACAAAACAGTAGATGCAGACAGTGCGGATATATAACATACTATGGTGTCCCAGGCCAAGCCCTTCAATTTATACAACAGTAGACAAAGGATTTGCCTCCACAATACGTAACAATCAACAATATCAGATGTAGTTCAGCAGCCTCCAATTACACCCTGTAGTGAAACCCTAGGGGGGCATTCAGTACTTGTGGTAATGTCAATGTATATGTCACATGTATGGACCCTGACCAACAAATGTTGTGGGAGTCCACGTTATGACTGGGGTGATAGTAGGAATGCTAGCAGTAATTAATGATAGGCCAACCCCTAACCATATCGCAACAGAATAAAGCCTGCCATATATGTGGAGGACAAAGGCAGGAACACAGGGCCATAATCGAAATATTGACGTTACACACCCTGGAACAAGCTGGTGTTACAGGATGTGTTGCAACATACCCTTATGCAGGAATATGACATCAGGGACACAAATTGATATAGCCATGTACTGCTAGCATGCAACACACACACTGCCAGTGTAATATCCGACACAGGACCTGTGTGGTGGACAGACAACACATGATAGGCACACCTCTGTCCAGCTAGAGGATAGGCCCACACTAGTGAGCTATGCAGAGGGACTGCAATCCAAGTTAAACTAGTATGTACACACACACACACACACACACACACACACACACACACACACACACACACACACACACACACAAACACACCCTGTAACACCAGTACTGTGCAAAGCATTGCACCACTCTACTCACAGTCTGTCTGTATGTCCTGATCCTCCTACATATATGTGGCTGCCCTGAGTGTGCAGGTTCTCCTGTAAGAGGTATTGCTACCTGCTGTCTGTAACATTGATGCCCACACACAGGAAGGATGTCCATTACACAGGGAATGTACAGGGAATATGCCCACATGATGTAGGGATTCATAGTGAGTGGTTGCCATGACAGTGGTAATTGGAAGTACTACACATGTGTACTCAGATATATCTATGGCTATCTGGATAAGTACATGTCCATATAGTCCCGCCATATGTCCTGGACATGGAGTGTAGCCCTGCCCCAGTCCCTATAGTCCCAATATCATAGTGCAAGGAGATGTCTGGTATGTATAGCTGGTATATTAATAGACATTTGCTATTGTCATTGGGATCGTTGTCACAGACATGGTGTGTGTGTGTGTGTGTGTGTGTGTGTGTGTGTGTGTGTGTGTGTGTGTGTGGAAGGTGACATCTGTTCATAACATGTGTTCCATTGGCTACTGACAGACATCCTAAGGTTATCATGGTATAGCACCTGCATATATAGCAGGCTCGACAGCCATGTCACAGCACAGGGTAGGATATACCTGTGTGACAGTGCATAACCACAACCAATGTGAACACAGCCACAACCACATATGGTATGCTAGCATAATAGGACAGTATATGGACTATCTGTCCTACACCATCCTCATATGTGCCACTCACAGAATGACCCTACATATACTGGGTTGCTACACAGTCTGGTCTGATGGCTGTCTGTGGTATGGGACATGTGTGTGTATATGGCCCTACAAACATGTAAGGTAAAATGGTACCATACAGTGGGGCAGAATGTAACATCAGATAGAAGGGGAGCTAGAACAATGACATCTACCACAGTCTGTACACAGGCCATAGTACATATTAACAATACACACACTGCCGACATTCACCATCACTACACAGACCTCAGTACTGTACAAACATCCACAGAATTTCCTGGCTATGGCATTAAATGTAACCCCTACTGTACATGACATGTGTAGCACTCTGATATATCACTGGCTTGTTATCACATATGATGACACTATTTACAGTGTACAGCACATATGCACCACGTCATCCATGACATATGTACAAAGATTGACAGAGGTGTGGCTGACAGCACATACAAAGGGCCAGTATAGGCATGTTGCTGTGATACCCTCATTAATCTACCATTGTAACGGGGTTTGTTGCAACATATGTCCAATGAGGGATATGTAGTCAGTAGCTGTCATGGCCTTCACCATCAACAGACTGCAATCCTCACACTACCTTCGGCATTCCACAGATAGATGCATCGTAGCTAACACATGAAGCCAAAGGCACAACACTGCCCTGTTTGCAGATGACCCTGCAGATGGGGATTCCTGATATACATGGAACTGACATGGCAGGTATTGTGACATGTACGACAGGCATATCCAGACAAACACTGTTAATCCAACATTACTCCATATGCACTATAGCAGTACTTACAGTCTGTAGTTAGGTCAGGCACACCCCCCTCCCATTTGTTGCCATCTTTCCACAGTGTATGTTGTTAGACATAAATCCCCAACCCATCTGAAATGCCGTTTACCAAATGACAATTCTAGCTCCTTCTCACAATGACAGACAAGGGCCAACACCACCAGGATGTTCCCAGTTATTGGAGTGCATTTCCATGCAATTGGCTATGGGAATGTTACCACACCTGTTCCACATGCAATTGGCTAGGGAAGGGCTGCAATTCGTGCAGAGACCATAAGCTGATCATGAGCATCACTTAAAATACACATGCTGCTGCCGAAGAAATGCAGGTGTGGACCTCCACATCCACCAGAGAGAGAGTGGGGGAGGCAGACAGAGGTGAATACATGTTAGGGAGGGGTGGGAGGGTAAAACTGATGCATGTTTGTGTCACACACCTACCAGCACAGGGTATCGAACCCCCGACAGCTATGTAGTGCTATCACAGTTCGAAGCTGTTATTGGATGCACCACATGAGTGATCTGGTGAGGAGCACTCAGAACATATATGTGATGGTTAGTGACATCTGCAACAGGGTTACGGTAGATATACAGTAGGTGACGTACATGTGCTTGACTGCATGAACAGCTGCCAGCATCAGCACAGGCACACTTATACAGGGATGCACACACATTAACACACTTGGCAGGGCCAGGAATGCAACTCATCACTAGTGGGATTGCCACAACACATCAATGTGCAGGGAACACATGCACCACATGGGTCATATGGAGGTCATATGGGCAGTGAGTATGAGGGGGTGTCAGACATCAGGGGGCATGCTTCACTGTGCCCTGAGGGGAGTAGTGCATGTGGATGTGGACATAAGCACCATACAATACACACACAAACACACAGGGTGCCAGTTTGGACATGCATGGGTGCAAGTTTGCATGGGTGTGTGGCGGCCAACAGTGCCAGCAGGTTATACAAGGGTAGGCAATGGGTATACCTTGGCATCAGACCACATGACAATGGTCTGCATTGTGGCACAGGCCTGTAGCTTCTGCATTTGCCCACACAGGTGGGTATTGCATCCGTCATCCAGTCACCTGTGTGACTATTGTGTGTGACCAATGCTGTGCATCACTTGACATTTATTTGGTCTCTAGTCCATGACATGGATGGTGTCTAGGATGTGCACACCTCCCACATGCATGTACAGTGACATGTGGAACTGTACCTGGGGTGTCTGTCCCATGCTGTGAACACAGCTTATCATCAGATGTGCCAGTCTTGCCCACCTGTGGCAGGGACTGGTACTGGTCATCAGATTTACCCTGCACCTATACTGATAGCATGCTAACAACATTTCCTGATGTCAGTGTCATCTGCCCATATAGGTCATGTTGTCAGGCATGGTATGTCTGTTGTGAGTCACATGTGAAGGCATAGTAGGGTTGCTAGCTGTGATTGGCTGGCCTTGATGTCACATGTATGGGTATGGCTTTGCATCCCAGCCTCTCAGCTATTTACATTTGTTATCCCTGTATGGTTGACATTGTGATATTTGGTAGGGCCACCATAAATGAAATTAGCATAACCCCTCCAAGTTGTCCACAGGTGTCACACACTCACACCCACCTCTACACAGGATGCAGGTTACAAAAGTTACAAACACACACACACACACACACACACACACACACACACACACACACACACACACACACACACACACACCGGTCATGTCTGGGAGTAGAACCCCTACCTTACTAGTTTATTACACTACAGCACTACGCAGTTATAGTACACACCACGGACATTAGTGAAGTACATCTTCCCTAAAGGTGTATTTCACAATTAATGACATCAGCAGGACTACCAAAGTAGGGCATTTGTAATGTACTGTGAGTGAGTAGCCTATAATGCATTGCTCCTTACATAGACACTAAAACATGCACAAAACATCCGGAACTGGCATGGATGGAGATGGAACACTACCACCATTCTAAATCACACTACAGCAGTACGCAGTTACAGGATGCACTACAGTGATTACTGGGCTATCACTTTCCCAGAGGTGTATTACTAGGTGACTGACATCAGCAGCCTTGCCAAAGTAGAGTATTGGTATTGTACGGAGTGTGAGTGCCTAAAAAGCATTGCTCTCTACTCAAGTCAGACACACACACATACATACACAGTTGCCAGGTTTGGGGTTTGAACACCTACCTAACTAGCATATCACACTACAGCAGTACACAGTTACAGAATGGACAACGGCAATACTGGGCTCTTACTTTCCAAGAGGTGTATTACTAAGTGAGTGACATCAGCAGCCTTGCCAAAGTAGAATAGTTGTATTGTACAGAGTGTGAGAAGCCTAAAAAGCATTGCTGTCTAGCCAGTTAGACACACACACACACACACACACACACACACACACACACACACACACACACACTTGCCAGGTCTGGGGTTCGAACACCTAACTAACTAGTAAATCACACTACAGTAGTACGCAGTTACAGAATGTGCTATGGCGATTACTGGACTATCATTTTCCCAGAGGTGTATTACTAGGTGAGTGACATCAGCAGCCTTGCCAAAGTAGGGTGTGAGAAGCCTAAAAAGCATTGCTCTCTACCCAGTCAGACACACACAGATTCACACACAAACATACACAGTTGCCAGGTCTGGGGTTCGAACACCTACCTAACTAGTATATCACACTACAGCAGTACGTAGTTACAGAACGTGCTACAACGATTACTGGGCTATCACTTTCCCAGAGGTGTATTAGTAGGTGAGTGACATCAGCAGCCTTGCCAATGTAGAGTACTTGTATTGTATGGAGTGTGAGAAGCCTAAAAAGCATTGCTCTCTACTCAGTCAGACACACACACACACACACACACACACACACACACACACACACACACACACACACACACACAGTTATCAGGTCTGGGGTTCGAACACCTACTTAACTAGTTTATCACCTTACAGCAGTACGCAGTTACAGAATGCGCTATGGCAATTAATGGGCTCTTACTTTCACAGAGGTGTACTTCTAGGTGAATGACATCAGCAGCCTTGCCAAAGTTGAATATATGTATTGTACGGAGTGTGAACAGCCTAGCAAGCATTTCCCTCTACACAGTCAGTGACAGACAGGCACGCACACAAACGCACACTCACACAATTGCCAGGTCTGGGGTTAGTACTACTACCTAACTAATCTGTCACTACAGCAGTATGCATTTATGGGATGCGTCATGCATATTACTGAGCTATAGCTCTCCCAAATGTGTAATTCACATTGGATGACCTCAGCAGGCTTATCATACTACTGCTATGGGGAGGGCAGTGTGTGCATGGGCCATACCCCATTTATGTAGGGGTTGACATGCCACATGCGGGCACACACACAGGGTCATATGTCACAGGTGTGTGTATACAGCTACTAGATGGCTACTTCCTTGTACAGTCTTGTTGCACAACTGGCACGTGCACCACATAGTCTGTCATGCTGTCAGGTACTAGTGGCTAGTATCTGCAGTGGGTTACATCTGCACCTCATGTGTTGGAGGCCCTTTGGCTGTGTGCCGGTTGGGACAGGCCCACATGGCTCCTTGTCATGGTCACCCTCTTCCACACATCTATGCCTGTGTACCTGTGGCTTATTATAGTGTGTTGTCCTTACATATGTGCCTGTATTCCTATCCACTGTGTGTGCAAGGCAGGAGAGGTGCATACTGACATGTGTCCGCACTGAGAACTGCAACATCCAGATATGTCTGGTCTACTGGTGTTTGCAGACATGGCCTTCATGTGTTTGTGTGTGAGCATGCCCAGTATGACCTCTCAGTATGCTGTTGACTGACATTGCCTTCATTCCTCTAAGTGTGTGAGCATGCCCAGTATGGCCATCTGTGTTGCATGTGTGGATCACGTCCGGGTAGTTTGCACTGCGGTGCTAACTTTTGTGTTGTACACCAACAGGTAGCATGCTGTGTCTGCAGGGTATCCATCAGTCATTTGCCATTGACTGTTGCTACATTTCTGCATAGCGGGGCGGGGGGGCACCTGACTGTTTCTACTGTTCTACACAGGAGTTGAGGTGGGCACAATGGACTGTTACACTAACTGCACGTTGGATGGGGGGGGCACACCTGACACTTGTACACGTTTGCTAGGACTGTACTGGTATGTCAGGTACTCCATTTCAGTTTGTAGTCTTACCTATCCTGCTCGCTAGAGGCTTACCATTGTACTACAGATCCTAGGTTTGTTTACATACATATTAGTTCCTGACTTCCTAGCCTTCACAACTTACATCTGACTGCCTGACCTGCAGCGGTCTGTCTGTGTAGGCCTGGGGGAGGAGTTACCCATAGGACACATTCAGAGGCCATAGTACAGCATTTGTTTGTGTTAGACTTCACCTGTTCTGCTGGTTGAGACTGTTGTTGGGTATGTGATCCTTCCTGACTGGCATGTGTGGCTCTTATGGACACCAACGTCACCCAGGCCATTTCCTGCATTGGGTTTTATCACCCTGTGTAGTACTGTCTACTATGGTAACTCCAGTATGTGTTACAGATCTCATGATGCCACTATGGGTGTCTACTGTCTGCTGCCTTGACATCCGGCCACCCAATTCCCTTGCATGTTCACATCCATACCATGGCTACAGGTAAAAACACATTTTACTCCATTTGACAATTGGTAGGCTGATTGACTTGCCTTGAGGGTGTGCCGGACTTGAGGTTGGTGCTGGAGGGCTGCCTATGTTGGATGCACATAGTACACTCCCTATACATGGCTGATCACAGGTAGTGTCATGTTTGGCATCTCTTTTACTGTCTTTGTGAGTCAGAGAGAGGTGTCATTCCCTGGGCCCCTACTATGTCAGTGCATATGCTATGCATTGCCTCTTTGACAAGGCCAGGACATACTGGGCACACCCCCTTCTGCCTACTGGGGCAGGCTCAGGCTGTTCCTCCTCTGAGTCACTCTGTGCCTGTACAGGCCTTGGTATTGGTGGGGGCCTATGTGGCCCCGCCCCATGCTGTTCCTGCTGCAGCTGTTTCCACAGGATAATATTGTGTAGCATAGCATATACCATAACAATTTGGGTACATGTAGCTGGTTAATACTGCAGGGCTCCACCAGATGTGTCCAGACACTGGAACCGTGACCTGAGCATCCCAAACACATGCTCAATTATATGTCTGTCCTGTGCGTGTGCCTCATTATGGTGTTGTTCAGGTGTGTGTGCATTTCTGATGGGTGTCATCAGTCATGGCTCCAGTGAGCACCCAGCATCCCCCACCAAGTGACCGTAGGGGGATGTCCACATCAGCAAATCTGTGGTACAGCTGCATCAGTTGCCATATGTGTGAATCGTCATAGCTTCTAGGGCAGCCAGCACACACATTCAGTATAATGCCCTGGGCATCACATACGACCTGGCAGTTGATGAGGGGGATGCCCCTGTGGTTGATGTAGGCCCTACACTGCTCACCGGGTGATGCTTTGATGCATATGTGCATGCAGTCTATAGCACCCACTACCCCAGGGTAGTTAGCTATTTGGTGGAAGAGATGCATATTGCGGGTCAACACCTCATGTGTGTTGAGGAAATATATGTGCTCACTGGCATGTGCTGACATGGCATCCAGGAACTGGTGAAATACTTTGGATGCTGATGCCTGTGAGATGCCCATGTTATCCCCAGTTGTGGTTTGGGAGGTACCTGTGGCTAGTATACCTAGGCCTACACATACCTTGGTAAACACTGGGATGGGTTCCCCTCGGCCAGTGTGGTGTGTCAGGTGAGGCCTGCACAGCTCAACAATTTGCTGCAGGAGGTCTCTGTCTACCTATAGCGCTCCACTAGCTCCAGCTCATTGAGCCCCTGGTAGGTTACCCTGAGTCTGTACACTCTTCTCTGTCTCCTCACTGTAGGTTGTTCGGCAGCATTGACATCCTCACCACCCTCAGCCTCTTGCACATGTTGTTCTATGTTGCCTGCTGCAGCCCTTCTCATTTTTTAGGTTTGTTTTTAAAATTTCCCCGCTTGTATACACCGGTGGTGTTGAATGTGGAAAAACCAGGGGGTTAGATGTTTGCTTGGTTTATAGTGGTGTTTTGGGCTGGGCTGGTCTGCTGCCTGTGTAATTAACTAATTCTGATATATTTCACCTGGCAGCTTAGCTAGTTCTCCTTGATTAGCTTCCTACTGCTGTTTTCCCTTCCCATTGCCTCCCTGTTTAAGCCTGTTTGCGTGCCGCACAGACAGAGTGCTCATATATGCACAGAGCTCTATTTCCTGGTTTAACTTCCTATTTCTTCCTGTGAAACCCAGTGCACAGTGTGCACACCCTCTTACACTTTGTAAGGAGTGCTAGGCAGTTTGGGCACACCTCTAGCTTAGCTTTGCTAAGCTTGGAGCAGTCCCGAGCCACAGGGCTCCAATCCACTTACGGTATGCCTGATACACACACCCATGATGTCACCTATATCCTAGTCTTGCACCCAGCTATTTCTACTCTTACACTCTTGGGACCTGCCTCACACCCAGGGAATTTCTGAGATTCAGTAACCTTTCCCCTCATTTGCATAGGATTGCCTGCTAATGCATAGTTACATGTTCCACACTAAGCCTCCCCCCTAGCAACCATTACTCACTGGCCAGGTTGTCTTCTGCCTGCCTGGCAGAATACTGATTTTAGTTAGAATGCTTATTTTAGGTTTATTTTATGATTTTCCCCCCAATCCCGTTTGCATGCCGCTGCCCTATGCTTAAACAGGCGAGATTGCCAAAAAAAAATAAAAGCTGTTTATTTTAGTTTTTTAAACAGTTTGCAATGCCAATGGCCTTCTACTTGGCCATTGGCATGCTTTCTCAATGATATGCAGCCTTTATTTGCAGCTGTCATAGCTCCGTTTTGTAGATTGCAGAAATGTACTCGGTTACTAACCGAGTACATTTCTGCACACTGCACTCTTCCTGCACGGACAGCTGCCAGCTTCCTGGATCACATATTTCCCTCATTTGCATGTTTTTCACCTGCAAATGAGGGTAATTTGCATACAGGAGCTCAGTCCGTGCAGGATTAGTCTAAGACCTCACATTCACGTCCAGGGAGGTCGTTCCTGGATCGCACGTCGGCCATATTGCCGAAAATAGCTCTTAGACTAATCCTGCATGTTTTACAGGGCTTTGTAAATCCAGGGGATTGTTCTCAAAGATAGTCTCTATGAATAAACATAGTACATCAGTCTTAACTGGACTGTAAGCACTATGTGTTAAGAGAAATCCTTTCAAATATTCCAGCCTCACATAATTTGGTATCACTGTAAATAAAGAAGACATATCAAGGGTTACAAACAAATAATCATAGTTCTCCCTAACATAAGAACACTCACGATATAGCTCTGAGAAAAACTGTTTTGTATCATTTAAAACATAATTATTCAATACAGGTCTAACATACTTTTCTACATACATAGACATAATTTCAGTAACTCAGCCTTGTCCCGATAACGTCGGTCTTAAGGGTGGGTTTGTTACATCTTTATGTATTTTTGGGAGTGCTTGAAAGCTGGGTATCATGGGATGCTCAACAAAGCAAAATTTATATACTTCATTGGTTATAAAATTTCTACTCAAACAGTCATTTCAAATATTATATACATTCCTAATAACATCACGAATACATAGCAATGTCATTTCCTTATAAGTATCTGCATCCAATAATAAATCCAATACAGAGTGCTCATAGAAGTCCATGTCCATGATGACCACTGCCCCTCCCTTATCAGCAAGGTTTATACAAATGTCTTTATCAGAACACAACTTTTGTAATGCCTGGTATTCATCATATGACAAATTATAGTACTTCTTATTACTATAACTATAATCACAATTATTAAATATTTGGTTAAAATTTTTCACACATATTTAAGTTTCAAGTTATTGAACAAATAAGAGATGCTGGTAGAATGGGTGACATTGTAAAGAGAACTGAAGACAATGTTGGCTTGGATACTTAACTTACAAGCAGACAAGGAAGATGGACTTAATGACAGGGTCTCTTTAAGACCTAAATTGAAGAAAAGGAGACCACAGCTGGTTATTAATGAGAAGTGAGCATGTGATATGTTTTAGTTACATTCATTGGTGAATTATGTCTTAGTTTTTACTACTAAATAGAGTATTTTTACTTTGTTTGTAATATGGTCTGATGAAGTGGTTTTTATCCATGAAAGCGCTTACCTTATGTTTAATGAAGAGTTCTCTGCCTTTTATACTTGTTTTCATTTGATAGTCGTCGTTTTACAAGTTTTATATTTTAGCGTTCTTTTACTAATACAGCAATTTGAAATGTATGCTGAAAACAACATTTGACATTATAACGTTACACAAAACTGAAGTGGTGAACTAAAAATACTGTAGTGTAATGACAAGTTATAAAACAACATGCAGAGGCTGTACTAAATATACTGTTCAAATATAAAGTTGGCTTTAATGTTTGTCTACCTTATTGTGTTTGCCCAAAAGACAGCAACAATAGCTGTGCTTTGCACTTCAGAGGCTCTAAGGAGCCTAGTACAATTCAGAGTCAGTATAAGCAACAGTGCTTTGTACAGAAAGTATTATAGCACATCAACATATGTAGAGTAAGTGTTGGGGGAGGCAGCTGGAGCTGTGACTTGTGGCACTACAATTTATAGTAACTAAAAAAGTAAAGTTAACAATAGTAGTGTTAAACTGAATGGTAACGGGAAAGTAATGTTGACACTGCGGTGCTGAATTGGAAATAAAAAGTGAAAACACAGGATCATAGGTTCATGGGTTCATAAGTGTATACTAAGCTAACAACCACTAAGGCCCTTATAAGCTTATCCTTGCACCCCAAATGTGAACCACAAATTTTATTTAAATAGGGGGTGATTTACTGAGTGCCTCTGTCCATTAGAGACATAAGCACCAGACCAGGGGTGAATTTCCAATTACTCATCCACTGGTCTGAGTTGCACTTAAATAGGGACTCTGATTCACATGGATGGGGAGCCTATTCCAGAGAATGGGAATTCACTGAGAAATATATCTGTCTGTCCAATATATCCAATTTATGTTGCAATAATAATTTAGGTCTTTTAATCTAGTAGCTCTCATGTTGTTTGCTTTGCAGATGTGTAAAAGGTTCATCTAAATAGGGTCCAGGGATGCCTTTTAAGCCAGGCAAAGATTATCTCTCAGAAGTCTGTATGATACCAAGCAAAGAGACAGGGCATTGAGCTGATCAGTGTAGGATATTGTGTTGACTTCCAATATTCTTTTAGTAAGGAACCTTTCTGGACATCACAGTTTCTGCATGTGTCTGTTCAGGTACATACTGAATTGGGCATTATACACTATGATGGGTTTGATGAGGGCCAAGTACAGTGTTATGATGATGTCGCTGGACCTATAGTGCCAAGAGTATAGTGATGAGCCCTAATAAAATTACAAAAGCTGTACTAAATTTACTGCATTAATATAAAATTGTGCTGCATTGTTTATCTTCCATATTCTGTTTGTGCAGTAGATAGTCAAGCAACACTGCTTTGTGCAATAGAAAATATAAGGAAAATATTGCTATGCAGTGATATCATTTTGCTCAACAGGCAATAACAATAGCAACATTTCATTTTTGTAACAGCACATATTAAAGCATATTGTATAGGGTAACATACCTTTCTATGCAGAGCTGCAACATTTTGCTTTGCGTGTTATCATGTTGATAAAAAACAAGGTATCACATTATAAAGGGTCTATATTAGAACATCGACTTTTTAAAACGTCGAATGTTCTAATATCAACCCCTATTCAGTGAACGTTGACAATATCAAACATGCAGAACAGTGAATTTTTTCTCAGGGAAAAAATTTGCTGTTCCGACACACATACACACAACACAAGCACACCAAACAAACAGCAATCCACACACATACACCTAAAATCCTACATCTAACCCTACACTAAACTGTACATACTCTACTAGCTATTAACCCAAACCCTAACCCTAAGGTCTGTCACTATCGCACACTCACCTCACCCACGCCCTAACCCTAACTCACCTACCCCACCCTAACCCTCCCGTCCACACAATTGCACACTTACCTGACCTGCACCCTAACTCTAACTCACCTACCCCGCGCCCTAACCCTCACGCCCACACAATCGCACACTTACCTGATCCCGACCTGTAACTTTCCACCACAGCACTGAAAATAGCAAAGCCACAGGAACGGCCAACCAAATTCCTTCCCTAGGAAGAAATTCGGTGTTCCACAGCTTCGCTATTTTCAGCGTTCGCTGAATAGTGGTCAATATTAGGACATTTGAAGTTGTGAAACTTCGATGTTCTAATATAGACCCCATTATAAAATGTCTGTGTAAACAACAATTGGCATTGTATTGTTGAATAAAATGGAATAAACATAATTAGAAACATAGCGCTATTGTGAGGTGACAAAATTAATTATGGCATATTCGATGGGTGACATGCGGAGCAGGGGGACTAACTGAAGCTGTAATGTTTTGCATTGTAGTCTATAGAACAAGGAAGTATCACTGATGCTGTACTGTTGATTTTAAAAATGTACACCCATCAGTAGGAATATACTGTGATTATGTAGTGGCAAACATAGACTGTACTAATCTTACTGCACTAATAGACTAACTTCTTCCTCTCTCTGTCCCTGTCCTACTTAGATACTAGCTCTCCACCTATTTTCCTCACTTCTTCCATCTATACTTCCCCACTGCATTTTGTTACTGTTCTGTTTATCTTCCTCTTCCCACTTACTTTAACACCACTCCATTACTACTCCTATTTAAAACTCTTCATCTTCTTCTCTGTATCCCCTTTTCTCATTGCTAACCTACAGAAACTTATCCATTACTTTGTACATTTTTTCTTAAATACTGTACTTAATCTATTCTGCCTGTTCTCTACCATCCTTTCACCTAACTATTTGTAGCTATAAGCTGATTTGCAAGTAAACGTGTCAGTCCTCAATGTACTGTCCAACTATTCTTGTTTTATCTTATTGTATTGATGCTGAAACTTAATTGTATTTGCAAGTTTCTATTCTCTGTGTACTTATCTGTTTTTTTATATATGTATATTTGGAGCTTTTCTCCCTGGGCCTCTGCTGAAAATGGGTTTCTTCCCAGTCAGACTTTTCCCAGTCAACAAATGTCAATAAGTAAATAAAGAATATAAAGCTCTAATATAAAGCTGTGCAGTAATGTTCATTTGCTTTATTCTGTTTACTCAGTAGCACCCATAGCACTGCACTGAGTAACAGAGATTTTGAAAAACACTTTGCTAATCAGTGAGATAACACTGCACAATAGAGAGAAAAGATACACACACACACACACACACACACACACACACACACACACACACACACACACACACACACACACACACACATATCTCTCTCTCTCTCTTATATATATATATATATATATATATATATATATATATATATATATATCATGCAGAACCAAACATATGATATGGTTCTGCTAAATAAAAATGATGAGACACACATTGTTAACAAGTATTGTTGCGGTGTGCCGACAAGCCCTGTTTTCTGATACCATATGGAGGGGGGCATCAGGACTTGAAGTATTTTACTTTAGAATTGGGCCCAATTCCAAAAGACCAGCTCAGGTGTAAGTGACTACTTTACACTGAGAGCAGGTATTTTGGGATCTGTTTATAGATAGGCCTTACACCGAAGTAAGTCACTTACAATGAGAGCAAGTCTTTTAGAATATGGCTATTTATAGCAATGAAGAAATGACATATACTGTTTTAAAATCATTCCAACAAGCAATATTTAGTATTGTATCACTTTTATGGTTGCAGCTGTGTCATTCTGCTTTGCATTTTATCAGACAGAATACAATTTTAAAGAACATAGCATTATTCTGTGATAAGCACAGTTGTAAACTACGCATTATGTGACATTTGTTTTGCACATTATCATTCAACAGACAAGAACCGTAATTGATTTTAAATGTCTGCAGAAACCAAGGTTTGACACTATATTTTTAAATAATAATAAAAAAAATAATAATAAGACACTCCTTTTAGCAGTATAACACTTCTGTGTACTGTGCTCACAACCCATACTCTACAAAGTATGATGGGACATTGCCAACTGGAAATGCTATATAGGATTCCAGAAAACAGTATTTGCTATTGTACTACTGATTTTTAAAGTGCACACATGTAGTTATCAAAACAGAAAATGACAGCTGATTTCCCTTTCCTGTTATCATAAAAAACACCCATACTCAATAATATTAATTAATGATAAGTGCATTCAATATGCATTGCACTACTGCTGTATAGTGCAAACCCCAAATGCTTTACACATCCCATTACTGTTACTTTACCTGCTTAACCCTGTCAAGTTCTTTATAACTGAAGCAATGGACAAGGGCAAAACGATGCACACTGTGTATTTAGATCTTGCAAAGGTGTTCAGCACTGTATCACAGTTAAAGTTAGGTATCCCAGAAAAACTGTCCCAGCTAGATGTCAATCCCTATGCACCTTATTGGCAATACATTGGCTCAGAAATAGAAACACAGGAAGTTATGACAGGCAGCTTGACATTTCCCAAAAGTCCTTTCACTAGTGGTGTACTCCATGGTCCAGCCCTTCAGCCACTCCTGTTTGGTGTTTACTTCTCAGAGGTCAAAGGTATTTGTAAAGGTCTGTGTCTAACCAACTCTGCAGCGTCTGCAAACTTGGTGCTATTACAAACTCTACATTGGACATTAAAATCCTCCAAAAGGGCCTGTCCCGAACAAATAGCTGGTATCAAAACCATTGATTAAAACTAAATGCCAAAAAATTTATAACTATATCCTTCATCAAACATAACTTGCCTTGTACATATCACTTTGACAACACACCCTAGAAAATTGATCCTGTAGTTAGTGATATAAGAACCCATGTTGGCAATAAACTGTCCTTTGATCATCACTTATCCACTGTTGTAAGGCTAGGTGATTTCTGCCTTGCATATTGAGCTTCACCAGATCCTTTTCAGTCAGAGCTATTGCACATCACAATGGTATCATAAATACCCACGCAACGAATCATTACATCTCTTGCAAAATAAAGGTGTTGGAGGTATAGATATGTATCACAGAGAATACAAGTTCTATGAAACCATCTTTCACTCCACATAAAACATTATGAATACATGTGTAAACACAAATTCAGGCCCCACTTTAGCATCACTGTCCCTCATGGATAGAGCAAACATGTAAATGTCTCATTTTATCCTTGTCTGGTCCATCTCTGTTTTTTAATGCAAAATATAAGGACTAAATCCTACCATGGAAATATAATGCTAGATTTCCTAAAGTCCTCACAGATCAATAGCCTAGTAAGTATCTATGAATTTATCAGTGCTGAAAGATTATTTGAACCTATCAGTGCTGAAAGATTATTTGAACCTATCAGTGCTGAAAGATTATGTGAACCTATCAGTGCTGAAAGATTATGTGAACCTATCAGTGCTGAAAGATTATTTGAACCTATCAGTGCTGAAAGATTATGTGAACCTATCAGTGCTGAAAGATTATGTGAACCTATCAGTGCTGAAAGATTATGTGAACCTATCAGTGCTGAAAGATTATTTGAAGAAGGTGCTGCAACTCTGGTTTTCTCAGTTACTCATCTCTTAGTTTCATGGGTGTTTATCACAGTTGGAAGAAATGTTTAAAATTGTAATAACATTTTACTCTGCTGGTAAAGGAGAGTGGAACAATGTGTTGCTTATCCATTGACCAAAGCCAGCACAAAAATCTGGTATGGAATACAATCACTAGTAGAGGTTGCACCTACATCAAAACTTATTTTCTAAAGGAAAAGCAGGGAATAAAATATAACCTGCTATGTGGAGAGAAAAAGGATTTTCTGCAAAGTAACCAAAACACTATATAATTAATTTACACATTTTTATACATTTAGTGACACAACTGTTTATGCATGTAAGCAGTTAGTATTATATTTAAACTGCAAAATTATGTTAAGAACAGGTGCCAGTCATATGACTAATTCATGAAATCTTACCTTGATAAGTTTGAAACCTGGCAGCTGGCAAGGAGGATTAAGACTATGATGAGCTATGAGCTGTTACTGAGTTACTTCCTATAGTCCAGAGTTTGATTCCCTTATTTTCCATTTACCTAACCGTGTAACTCGAAGCAAGTCAGTTAACCAACCAGTGCTACTGAGATGAGTCTGACAAATGTCCATGGAGATCAGTGTTCTAACCCAGTAAAGAAATATGAATAACATTTAGAAAAATATGCTACATGAATAATATTATATTAAGTGGGTGTGTGTATATCAGGATTTACCCATGGCTGGTGAGCTTTGATCATGAGGGTGAAGTGCTAGAGAAAGGCAAATGTCAATGCAATTTTGTTTCGCATTGTGTAAGTTTTAAGATTAAATATTTAATTCTTTGTATGTAGCATGGTTTTGGAAATGTTAAAGCAAATATTAGCAAGCAATATTTGACACCTAGAGGCATCAGTAGGATATAACTGCAGAAACACCTAGAGGTGTCACTCAGCTGTAACGATTTAAGGGGATATCAGGTGCCCATCACATAGTTAGATTTTATCATTGCATTTGTTTTGCTAATCATAGTTTTCATTGTAATGAAATTGCCAGACAATCCCCGGGATTCATGAAACTCGGCGCAAGGACAGCGTTAGCCTTGCACTGATTGTGCGGCGTAGAGATGGCACAGCAGCACCACATGCATAATAATGTAGGTGCACTGCCGCAACATCCACGTGCATAAGAAATGTGCGCGAGTGCAGGGGGCATGTCTAAGTGCTGCACGGAGGCGTGAACATGTTGGCTGCAGACGCGCAACCTAAAATTCTAACTAGTACAGCCTGCCTCTAATAATAATCACTCCTGTCAGTGCCGTGGATACTGAAATGTATGCAAAGCATACAAGACAGTTTCGTGAACATCAAAATAAAAAGTAAACACAAAGGCACGTAGCTGAATACTGAGTCCCTGTCCCTCGAACAAATGACATTTAAAACCCTGTGCCCATATTCCATTGTAGTGTTGATTGTTATACCAAGTGGAAGCCAAACGCAGCGTGTTAGCATGCCGCTGCCCTTTGCTACGCCTAGCCCAATGGTTAGGGTTACCACCTGTCCCACTTTGTGAGGGACAGTCCCTCTCAGGGCAGTTGTGTCCTTACCAAAAATATTAAAAATGTTAAATGTCCTGCGATTGTAGGACATAATTATGTCCCATATTTTATGTAATAGTTCCATAAAATATTTATTTCTGTATGTAAAATACCTAAATGTTACAAGAAATAGAATAAGCAACTAAACTGCTACAACAATAAGCTTTCATTTAGGCATAAAACTAAAGTACTATCCTTTGTACAGACCATGGGTATGTGTCGGCCTGTAAAATCTGAGGTGTGTCCCGAAAATGTCCCACTTTGGTAATTTGAAAAGGTGGCAACCCTACCAATGGTCAGAGCATTCGCTCAATATCTGCCCATTCACGGTCCAAGTCATCCTTGTCTGGATGGCCCAAAGATGAATGGGTATTACCCGGGTCTACCTACCATGGCATGAAAGATAAGTATTTGCGTGTACCTATGTGCATGAAGTACAGCATGTGGAAGATCAAAAATGCTAGGTCATCCTCAAAACCATATTGGTACCAGAGATATGTAGTGCACGCAATGTGTTCTGTTGTCTGTGCCATGGGCCATCAACCAGAGAAGGGATGGATAGTGTGTGTGGAATATGGGGGTGGGGGGTGACGTGTAATGTAATAATTCACCAAGGGGAGACTGGGTTGGATGCACAATAGATGAACTGGAGGTGTATGAGGGAGCAGTGGGTGAATCAGAAAGAAAACCAAAGAACAAACATTCACATCTGCAAAACAACCTGACAGGCCATACTGCAGAACACAATCCCACAAACATATGAACATTAAAATGTGCGATACTCATGTACAGAAACGTTACCGGCTCACACCCACATAATGGTCTTGCCTGAACTGAGCCATCCAACCCCAACACACCTGGATACATAATTGAATACCCATCATTCCCTCCACAGCACACCAGCCCCCCCCCCTCCTGAATGTCCACCAAAACCACCCATACTCGGGCTGCTAGCTTGACACAGCCATATCTGCACATAGTGACCCCTACTCATATCCTAGTAGGCAGTCTCACCCTAGGCAGTCTCAGGATTGAAAACTATGTATCACTTGCATGTATAACCCTCCCTCATTTTCGTAAAGCCAAAAGAATGAAAGTCATTGATCCCCAAAGTTTTTGGCTATCCCTCATGGGATAAGTATCTGTTCTAAAGATTAGACTTGGAGGCACAACACAATGTCCAGTCCCGTAGACATCTGGACACAAGCTGCATGAGCAGTAGTTGCCCACAACCCTGCACAGCCTCCAGCCAGTCCTGCAGAACCTATGACGCGGGATTAAACACCTGACCATGATGCACATCTCCCCACATGCATTATCGGGAATATATACCTTTCACATGTTCACATGAAGCATCCCCATAGCCATCTTCCAAATAATACATGTCCACAAATTGTATACCCTGTCCAGGTTCCTCGTCGTAATGATGCACACAACCCCTGTATACAAACAGTACAGGTACCTTCTGTGTGCGGTTGTTCATATACATGGCCATGTATAACTCCAGATATGTAGTCATATATCTATAAACGTACATACTTATATTCGCATAGCTACACATCACACATACATGCATATAAGTAGTTGTCAAGTATGTGTCCAATTCATAAATAAGAATACATCCAAATGTATACATATGGGTCTCAGAAACATATGAATAGTAACATGTACTATACATATGTACACCACCCAACTGTCACATTTGTTGCCAGTACTGTGAAATGGCTGTAGTAAATTCATATTTCTTAATTACCATCCATACAGAATGTATCACGGATGGTTTAGCATTAAAACCAGTGACTATGGTGCTCCTGTTCCCGGGTCCAAGCCATGCAAGGGCTAATTTTATATGATGGCCACAATAAAGGCAGTCGGATATAGGATGATTAAGGTGCTTTAAAGCAGACGTAAGCAGGTATGCAAGCGTGTATGTATGACGGTAAGTGGTGGTCATTCAACAGTATGGGAAATGTAAATAAGCATGTAGGTGTATATGCATGTGCATGTACAGACAGATATATAGATATATAAATATGTATATATATATATATATGAAGAATGAACATGGTCACAATATAGCAGTCATAACAAATGTAAAGGGAAACAGCAGCGGAACCCCACCCCACCCCACCCAATAATATTTAGTGCTGTCATATCAAGTTACCCAGAGGTGAGCAAACCTCCTGCATCTCCAACCACATGTAGGATGCTTAAAGTGGAACTAACTATATCCCCATGCTAAGTCTGACTTTCAAACATGTACAGGGCAATCCCAGTCAACAGTCAAATGAGCCAAAAACACTAAGACTAATTGAACACCCTGACCATTACATGAATGTATGTCCCAGGACTATAAGCTTTGGATGTCTGAATATACTTGGAGTGAGCCAACATACAGGATGTGTCTAAAGCAGTAGGGAATGACGCTTGTGTAGTAGTGTGGTTTTCCCAACAGGAAAATGGATGCCTGCTGTGTTAGTGAAGTGTTGAGTCGTGTGTTCGGGTAACTATGAACCATGGGTATACATATAAATGAAGCATAACACCAATAGTGTAGTGGTTAGAGCATCCTCCTATCAAGCAGACCTTGCCGGTTCAACTGCAGCACACACCATTTATGATGCGTAATCCGTATACGAGCATATCTTGCTAATTTTATGCTGTATCACGATATAATACCATTGAAATGTGAACTGGGGTGACGTATCACAGTAAGAATGCAGAAAGTTTTTCCGTGACGTTAATCGGCAGTTAAACGGAAAACCGCAGCTGAAAAGTGTTGTATTCACCCTTTGTCCAACAGCCCTTGTTATGCCCAGCAACACCAACACAATAAACTGCATCAGCTAGGCCCGAAGCCAAGACCCTACACATCACAATCAATGTGATTTACCAGTAAGCCATGGCAGTTATACCTAACTTTGATGTTATCACAAACGTAGCAGACAGCACAATCATTCAACAGTATGATCAAAGTAATTAAATCATATAGATGTGTATGCATGCATACGTACACATATATATAGGGTTACCACCTGTCCCACTTTGCGAGGGGCAGTCCCTCTTTGGGCAGTTGTGTCCTGTAAAAATATTGTAAAATGGCAGATGTCCTGAGATTTAATGACAAAATTATTTCCTATATTTATGCAATAGTTGCATAAAACAGTTATTCTGTATCTGAAACACCTAAATGTTATAAGAAACAGAATAAGCAACTAAAATGCTACAAGAATAAGCTGTCATTTAGGCATAAAAGTGAGGTTTTGTCCTTTGTACTGGCTGTGGGTATGTTTTGGCCTGCAAAATCTGATGTTTGTACCAAAAATGTCACACTTTTGGCATTTGAAAAGGTGGCAACTATATATATATATATATATATATATATATATATATATATATATATATATATGTATATATATATGTATATATATATTTATTTTATTTATTGTACATTTGTTGACCGGTCTAGTCTAGCTGGATATATGTCCATTTTCAGTAGAGGCCTGGGGAGAAAAGCTCCAAGCATGAACAGTGACAAAGTTAACAATGCATAGAAACATGAAGAATCACAATACAAAGGTAGCATTGGTCTAAAGAACAGTTATAATAATAAATTTATAAACTATAACAATTTTAGTAAAAATTATACTAAACAATTATACAAAACACAGTAGGAGGTATGAGCAAGTCTCAGTTAAGGGAAAAGCACATATATGTTATCCTCATATTTCAAGAAAGAGTAGTAACTAAATTTGGAGGCATAGATACAGGAGTAGGGATAGGGGTAAGAGTAAAAAGTGAAAAAGATATCAGTCTGGGTTAGTGCATGGACAAAGCCAATGAGTTTTCAGATGTTCTTTAAGATGTTTTTTAAAAAGAGAAGTAGATGCAAGGGTTGATAATTCAGAAGGAAGCTGATTCCAGTTTTTTCCTGCAGTGTTTGAGAAAAGTGAATCCCCAGCTTTGTTGTTAGCTTTATTCGAGGAAACTAGAAGCTTCTTAGCAGAGTGCAGTGTAGCTAGATTTTTATATGGTGTAATTGGATTAGTGAGGATAGGGGTGTTGTTAGGGTGGTGTAGGATCTTTTGAGTAATAAGTAATTGTTGACAGAGTATATGGTTTTGCAATTCTAGCCATTCAAGTTGTTTGAGGTTGAGGCAGTGGTGAGTTTTAAAGGGGGAGCTTGTGATGAATCTAGCTATGCTATTATAGCAGGTGGAGAGTTTAGAGAGGTTGTTTGAGGATAGGTTAGTATATATAACAGAAGCATAGAAAAGGGTAGAAATGAGATGGGTTTGGGCAATAGTTTTCCTTGCAGCAGTGGTAAGGAAGGGTTTTATTCTATAGAGGGTGTCAAGTTTTTTGTTAACAGACTTTATGGTGGAGTTGATGTGGTCATCGTAGTTGAGATGATTATCAATAGTTACACCTAGTAGGCGGGTTGTAGTCTCTGGGTTGATGTCGGTACCATTGTTAGAGGTTAAAGAGAAGAAAGGAACAGGTGATTTATGAGTAGGAGTAAAAAGCAGTAGTTTTGTTTTTTTGGGATTAAGGAGGAGGCAGTGTTGCATAAACCGGTTTTCAACTTTATGAAAAACAGTTTGGGTGAGGAAGTGGAGAGTGGCTATATTCTTAGCTGTACAGATTAAGGTGGAGTCGTCGGCGTATTGAATGCAGGTGGCTTGAAGTATGTTCATGTGTAGATTGTTAATAAATAAGGAGAAGAGTAGGGGACCTAAGACAGAGCCCTGGGGTACTCCAACATTTACTGGGAGTAGTGAAGACAAATTGTTCTGCCAAAGTACTGCTTGCTGTCTATTTTCCAGATATGACCTAAACCATTGTGTAGCTTGAGGATCAAGTGAATGGGCCTTTAGTTTGAAGTTATGGTAAACCATATCAAAGACTTTTGACAGGTCAATAAATAGTGCAGAGGAAAAAGAGTTCATAGGTTCATAGGTTCATAGATTAGTACTAGACTAACTGCCTTCATGGGCCATTTTAAGCCTAGCCAGTTACCCCATGTGAGAATCAAACCCTGCACCTTGTGTTTGTAAGGTAAACACCTTAACCATTATGCCAACCTCCCACCCTTATGCCAACCTCCCACCCTTATTGTTATGATTTTTATTTATGGAGTCAGTAAAGGATAAGAGGGCAGTCAATGTGCTGTGGAATGGTCTAAAGCCATGTTGGCAGTTTGCAATTAGGTTATTTTGTAGTAAGTGGTTAAGTAGTTGTTTGTGAATACATTTTTAGGTTCATAGGTTCATAGGTTCATAGGTTAGTACTAAGCTAACTGCCCTTGCGAGCCATTTTAAGCTTAGCCAATTATCCCTTGTGAGACTCAAACCCTGCACCTTGTGTTTGTAAGGCAAACACCTTAACCATTAGGCCACCCTCCCCACCCTTCCATTTATCCATTATCTTAGCTAATGGGGAGAGCAAAGCAATAGGGCGAAAGTTAGAAAGCTCAGTAGAAGGTCCACCTTTATGTAGAGGGATGATGTGGGATATCTTCC